>NW_025765833.1:0-102362 GCF_003918875.1 Haliotis rubra | reverse complement strand
CAATTTCTTCTACCAAATCATTGATATCTTGTTATTTCAGAAATGCCAACATGGCTGGATAAACCAATAGAGGACGATGTTGTATTGGCCAGTTGAAAGATCATTATATACCCAATAATTTCACCATGGATGTTTTACAAGATATGTTTTAATAGCCTGGAAGTAAGTGGAAAATATGATATATTGTTTGTATTGAGGTTGTTTTTAAAATATATTTTAAGCCGTTTAACGTGAAGAGCCGTAATCTGGTAATCGAGGATATTCTGATTCATTGATATGCAGCCACGCCACTGCGCCACCGTCCCTTGATCCATCTGTATCAAGGATTTGTATACTCTATATTTACTCTTTTAATTGGATTATATTCTTGTTTACATTGTAACTCCATTAGCCTCAACAACAATTGCCAAGGAGGAGAATAGGCATCAAGTAGGAGAGTATTTTCTAGCTCAATGCCAGCAGTGAAAGGTTTTGACTCTTAGTCCCAGAGGCGGGAACAAGAGACGACTTTTGTTGTAGCCAGATCGTCATAAAGAGGGTTGAAAACGCAAAGAAATGTTGGGTTAGAGTCTTGAGAATATAGTTTCATACATACCAGGTATGATAATTTTATACGGGGTTGGTTTAAGAGATACTCATCGTATGCCGACGTAAAGACTGTCAACAGAGAAGTTATAAAAGGTCCAAGACAAAAGTCTAAGGCCTTGGTAGTGAACAGAATCAAGGAGTTTTAGGTTGATTTTGCAGCTCCACCATATGATGGAGCCATAATCAAGTAGTTTAGATCGCACCAATGATCCATTATATCACCCAGGTAGTCGATCCCTCCCACTTTGAATTAGAAACAAACCCCTTTAACCAATCGAGTGAATCCAGACATTTAGCCTTTAAGGAATACAATATGTAAAGGGTTAAATGTGAATCAGAAAATTATGAATCCCAAGAACCCTAGCCCCTGACAACTCTTTGATGGGTGCGCCACTTCGAAATAGTTCTGCGTTTATGCGGTTTGGTACTTCACGGCAGAAAGCGTATATACTACTTTCGATTTAGAAAATGTGTAAAAAGTCATTTTCAAGACACATTACATTTATTATTCTAGTTTTCAATACAACTGCAGTTGCCGTCTAGTATTTATTTTACCCACAAGAAATATTTAAACCATCCAACAAATAATGATCCATCGATTGAATAAGCTAAAACCTTGATAAAACTGCTGATCCTAAAATGCTAAAACAGTGTGACAGACAAAAAATCAAACTGTGATATAAAGAGGTAAACGTCCCCTAAACCAAAATTACGGTAAACTTTAAACAAACGATCAATAATTACCACGATTTTCCCGAACCACATTGAATATTTGTTATAAGGTTAATATTTATACACACAATAATAATAATAAACGATATTTATTAACGCTCCTTCCATTAATTCTGCATGCTTCAAAGTCTCTACAGAATATTTATCTGGAGTATTTTATAGATGAAGTTATACATATTATAATTGAGAGGCAGGGTTTTAAGTCTGACTTAAAATATAAATAACAATGAAGCCAGAGCTTTTATGGGCACATGAGTCCCAAAGTACAGGTGAGTAAGAGAATGATCGGTGTCCAAAGGATTTCAGTTTAGAAAGGGATGGGATGACCAGTCGATTGTGTTTGAGCGCAAGTTGGTGCGTGTGGGGACATACGATGTAGGAGTTCAGACAAGTAGGAGGGAGCGTCCCATGAGGCACTTGTATAGTCGGGGACAGAGGATCTTAGTCAATTCTGGCCCTAACTGGCCATGCGGTAGCCAATGGTTCTTTTCAACACCGGTGTTATATGGAACGTTTAGAAGTCTTGCTGATGTTGTGGCGGAAGTGTTTTGATCTTCTGAAGTTTATCAAGGAGTTTAGAACTGAGGGCCTGAAAGTGATGTTGTTACAGTAGTCAAGCCTAGATGTAACAAGAGCTCGAACAAGGGCTTTGAGTTGCAGCAGTTGTCAGGTATTGCTGACGCAACAATGGATCTCAGGTGAAAGTAGGCAGGTCCTGCTCTCGAATGGTTAACGTGAGCATCCAGAGTCAAGGTATCGATGTGGGACACCCAAACTCCTTAACAACATTAGAGAATTCGATCGCCTGCCCAGACTGGCAAGTCGGTTTTGACCTTTGTTGTTGTTGCCGGTACCAATCGAGAACTGCTTTGCTTTGTGGTCATTAAGTTTAAGTATTGTTTCCTGTCATCCAGCACTTGATGTCCTGCGTACATTCTGTAGCGATGCATTGAAGACGTGGGGAAGAGATTTGACAGATGAAATGCTTCAGGATCGCAAGTCAGCGTAGGTACGAGAAACCGTGTGGTCCGTAGTAACCTTCCGACACATCCGGTATACAACAATAAACAGGACTGACCAAGGACTGATCCCCGTGGCACCCCACATGTGATTACAGTGCCTTTGATCTCTCAGCCAACGACACCAGATTGCTGTCGGTATCGTGACAGACAAGACGTCACCCATTGAAGGGCATGACCTTCAAGTCCGTACTAAGTTAAAGACGGACAAGAGCTCCATGCCGATCGATTGGTGTCGAAGGCTGCAGAGAGAACCAACACTGTGAGCAGCATCCTACCATCGTCGAGCACAACGAAGCTCATCTGTCACTTGCAGTAGCGCAGCCCGGTACCAGGCATTGCCGATACGCTGACCGGAATCTCATCAAGCAGAAGATTCGAGAGATGGTCTTTGAGTCTGGATTATGTTTCACCTTCTCACTATCTTGAAATGAAGGACAAATTTGAGACAGGTCGAAAGTTCCTGAAGATCCTGAGAGCCAAGATCGGCTCTCTTCAGCAGTAGCCGGACTACAGCATGCTCTGGAATCTGTTTGGAAACACATCTGATTCTACCAAACTTCAGCTGGCTCTTGGTACTAAATGGGCCAAGATATTGGGAAACAGAAGTCAGTCAAGGATCGAGCCCATAAGGTTTGAAGAGCGATAATTGATTCAATGTCCCTAGTGAAGGCTAAACTAGTATGGATCGCCCAGAAGAGAGGTTCACTGAACACCCATCAACCTCAAGCTACCGAGAAAGTCCCTGTCGAATGGCAACTTTCGGAAATGAAAGATGAGCTGAAGGAATCCATGAGTCCCATGTGACTCTGTCCGGGAGCACTCCCCACCATCAACTCACCAGGGCATTCATAACCCGTAAAGTGTTCACGTTTCCACTATTCCCCATACCACAGAAGACAATACCTTTGTACGGAGACATCAAAGAGGTGGTACATTTCATAACTGCTGATATATCTGCCTGTACACATTTGTTCAGCAATTATCCAGTTGAGGAGAACGCATGTCTCCATGTACATCTTTAAAACTGGTCCGGCATTAATTTTCCAGACACATTGTCGCTAACTTCAGCTATCTCGAAAGATCCCATCGTGATGAAGACCAGGATCCATCACCCGGCTCTGATAGCTTTGTGACAGTAGGAAGGATCACCCACAAAGGTCATGACAGACCATTCAACCCGTTGCAAAACATCTGAATCTACAAGGAACCGACAAAGGAAGAATAGGTTCCCTGTAGCAGGACAAATAGGTGCTTGATTCATCATTAAACACATAGTCCTCATCATTAGCCAAATCCTCACTGACCTGGTTTTTATTGTTTAATTTGTACTTCCTATAGAGGTTGTTCTTCAAATCGCCTATGATAATGTAGGTTTATGGCTTTTATCATACAGAATTGAAGATCAGACTGAAGAGTAGATGATTTATGGAATGTACAAAGATAATAAAGTAAAGTGCATTGTGTAAAGTAAGCTGCATTGGGTAACGGGTTGAGTATTGGTATACATGTAGATGAGCACTACTATGAATGATGGCTCCTGTCTTCTGCTATTATAGTGTAGATCCTCGACAAGCATATCCTCCTGAGGAGAAAATGAATGATGGCATTTGTACTGCCTTAAATCAAATAGCCAGTGTGGTTTAAGATAGGTCTCCTGGGACAGAACGGTATAAAAATCCTGAACTAACAATTTGGATTTCTCATTAACATTACTTCTAAGTCCCTACAATTCCACTGTATTATATTTTATGGGAATGATCTACATTCTGGGAGCATTTATTATGACCTACTAATGTTCCTGTAGCTTTGTGGCGATAAACTCTCGTCTTGATGATACATGTGTTCTAGATACATCCATTATTCGATCCAAACTTATTATGCTGGATCTCACCCTTTTAAACCCCTTAAGTAATTCTAATACTTTGCCGATTTATGGAACTTTTGATTTCCTTTTACAGTTTGTTTAACTGGAGTGTCATCTACAGTTTTGGAGGAACACGAACCTGTTTATGTTTTACATGAGTAGTTTCAATTGTTAAGGTTTTCCTTTTATTCAGTTCTTTAGGTTGCTGAATCCTCTGTGAAGTAAAGACATGATCGAGATTGAGATATCAATGTAGCTGGTAACAAGTCAGTCTGTGTAGTAGATTCTCCTCGTTGCACAAGGTCTCTTGGGACAAGTTCCGAGGGCTGATCTGTCCAGTTAAGTCTGCCTGACTTTCAGCTGAGGCTGTCGGAGATGCCCTTGCACTGGAACACAAGACTCAATTTGATTGGAAGGATGGGTACGAGTTTCTCCGCATCAGCATAGCCACGTTTGAGCATGCTTTCTATTTTATTTTACCTCCACCCCCTCTCCATACCAAGCAATCTTTGATGATGAAGAATGCTTGCCAGAACAGTTGACACAATTTTTATTATTGCTTTCACAGTCTCTGCCATGTGTGATTATAGGATTTAAGCAAGAATTCGATTCCGTGACCAAATGTAAAGCACTTCAACGGATTTGGGATGTACACCATCTTGCAGATTACACACTGCTTTGAAATGATTTTGGCAGAGATACAAATGGAGAACAGGTATATTCGTTGGTTTTAATTTCTTTGACGTCGAGTAAATCGATCCACTCTACGTGACACCTTGATCTTAAGTTCTAGCATTGATATCAAGTCTCCTGTCATGTCTTCTAAAAGATGATCCCACCACCGACACACACCTCTATTTTGAGTGGTCCGGTGGACAGACACTGCAAACCATGGACCATCATAAAGACAATGCCATATACAAGGGATCTCCCATCGGCAGCGCCAAGGATACTGGGATGGTTATACTCACAGAAAGATTAAGCAATTAATCACTGTACCAGATTTATTCCATGGTTCCTCCGGCAGAAGACCCCAGTGTTAACAGAACATATTTGAAAATCTAATGATGGTTTGCAAACACAAAGAAGAGCCAAGACCCAAAAAGTCCAAAAAATATAGTTCATAATTCACTGTGCAGATACAAGCAATGCACAGGCCAGACATGACCAGCCGGATTGATAGAACCGACCCATTCTTCCACCCGTCTAGGTGAAGTCAGCTGGGCAACAGAACACCTGGTCAGCGGTTCCAGTGCCCCACCAGATTTGCCTAGCGTTACCAAGCACCCACCACGGGAAGGTGGCTCTCTGCTGGCGCTGCAATGAGAAGGGTACCCAGAGACCAATAACATCTGCATTGGGGCTATTCTGTGGGGATGGCCCAAAAGTCAGGCCATGTCGGGTTGGCCAACACCGGGTAATACTAAAATGGATTGCAGAATATTAAACGAACCTGCAATTTGGTCGATACTCCCCGCCTCACAACGCACAGCTCTGATTGAAATGTATAGTTATTGTGGAACCTACAAATAAATAAATGACTATATACTGAGATCTCGTAGAAAAGACACCGTCTTGTTGTTATGTGTTTTTATTGATAAGGTTCCAGGAGGGAAGGTTGCTTACTTCTCTTAGCGTGTGACATCCTTGTCCTGGGCAGGAAGTGACAGTGTTTTGACTACTGCTTTTCTTTTCCTTAATTCAAGATATTGGGGTTCCCTAATTAACCTTTTATTGTCTCTCATGCTGAATGAGTACTGAGGATGTTTATGTTAAAGAGACGTGGATAATAAGGAGTGTCACTGGCAAATATGACATGACTATAAAATATATTAAAAGAAATATTTGAAATCACAACATTTTGTAATATGTTATAAAGGATCAAATAAAGTATGCATTCTTTAGTCAAGTCGGGCTGAACAGAGACTAAACACTTTTGATTGAGGCTATGTTGTGAATGGAGAGAGAAAAGGGCTTCACTTTAAAGAACCAGGCTAGCTATTCTCGAAACTTCGTAAGTCCTACGAACTTCTTAAGCCCATTCTTAACACATTGGCTACGATCAAAGTTAAGAATTCTTAGGGCTACGAACGTTTCGAGAATAAGGGCCCAGTGATCTTTACATGTGCCATTTTGTAACATCAGACATTGATATTTAGTTAGATATAATACTAATCTATGGATTTAAACACAAATCAGAATACATGTGTGGGGTTTAAGTTGTTTTGGAGAGCCCGGGCCAAGGCGGACCGAACGCTTGTGATACAGTGTCTTTGTTGAGAATATGTAGAAAAGATATATCTTCACTTTCAGCAGCGTTTTTGCTTCAAATATCACGCTTTGAGACTCTGTGAAGTGGATATGCAGGCAGATATATAATACTAATCTATGGCAAAACAATACTTCAAGACACATGCGGAGGTTTAGGTTTTGGACAAATTATCGGGCTGCCGGGCTGAACAGACACTAAACACTTTTGGATTGAGGCTATATTGGAAAAAATGAGAGACAAGGGTCGCAATTTTAACGGAGCAGTTTTCTTTATACCATTACAAAGTGATATTTTAGGTAGATATACACCAATCTGGATTTAAACATTTCAAGATCATCAGTTTGTTTACGTTTTAAGATGCTTTGACGGCTCGAGCTGCCGGACCGAACAATTGTGGCCGAGACAATGCTGAGAGTGTGGGGAGATCGTATCATTTAAAGCAGGTAAGGCTGTGCTTTTAAATGAGGAATATGAATTTATGGGGTGGTATGTGTGATTGGATATAGATGTAAAAAACATATTCGGGCCCACGGAAATGTGTGTGTGTGTAATGGAATTGACTGAATTATTTATATATCGTTTTAAACCTGTTTCGCTTTAACGATTCCACTTTAGACGTAACCTATTCACAGTTCAAGGCTTCTCCTCTTCCTATTTTAGCCGATTTACTGTACTGTGTTGGATATGGTACGCGTTTCTGTGGCGTCCGATTGATTATTATTATTATTATGAGTGTATGTTACTACTCAATTGGAGTGCATGGTTTTCGCTAATGGGTTTATAAGCCAGTAATATATTTCATTCGCCTTGGCCCGGCTCCGGCCCGACTTTAGAAGCCATCTTAGTCTGGCTGGTTCCACAGTCCCTGAACCACATTATTTTCCCACTGCCCCAGCCCTCTCAGAAAAGCACATAAATAAAGCAAGGTTGATTTCCTCAGGTTCAGGAGTCTCCCAGTGGCTCTTTTCAATTCTAAATGGGCTTGTTTGTTACTATTAAACTTATATATATTCAGAGACCAAGCATTAGTCTAGGGATATTCTAGTCTCACAATGTCCCTGAACCGCATTATTTTCCATACACCCAGCCCCTCGATGCAATACCAAAATCATAAATGGAGCAAGTCAAGATTTCCCCTAATGTCTCTGAATCTCTGGACACTCTGTGGCTCCTTTTCAATTTCAATGGGTTTATTTATACAATCAAAATTATATATATTCAGAGACTTAGCGTTATTTCAGGTCTATCTAATATAGTACATTACCAGTTAAACATTATATTCCACAGCCACCGAAATATATGATTTATTTATTGTCCGTTTCATCATCTTTCCCAGCTTGAAAGCTGCTAGCTACCACCCCATAGGGCCAAGTTCGGCATGTAAAGTATTCTTTGCTGGCATATAAATTTCTCGAAGCTCAAGCTCCACAATAATACTTAGTTAGAAGACAAAATTGCAAAGCACTGGAAACAACACGAAAAAGTATCTAAGAATTTGCATTTATGTCCATGTTCACATTACTTCATTTGACACATGTGAGAAAAGTACAAGGAACTTTACAGAGCAAAATATCACCAGTGAAACAAAATCACAACCATGTCCCACTGGAAGCCAGGTAACGAACGTTTTATATAAATGGCTTTAGCTCTTCATCGGAGTAGTGCATCTGTAAACCGCCCATTGCTTGCATATTTTGTGTGCCTTTACAGCACTTGTATCTTGTGTAAATAAAATTGCATCTTTTAAAAACTCTGGTCCCTTTGGCGTCAGTGAATAAGACGATTTAAATCCTATACCTGTCAGTGTTCACATGTACTGGACAACTGGTGTTGTAATATTGCAGGTATTGGGTACATGTATAGATTTGTTGTATCTCATCGTTCGTCGTAGCCTGGATCCACCCGATATTCCGTTGTTATGAAAGTGAAACCGTATTGGTGGCGGGCTAAATGATATTTGTTCACATTCATCGGAGTGTGTAGTTACTCAAAACATAGTCTGTTTTTCAAACACTGTAACAACGTCTTTAATTCTTGAATACACGAGAACTAATTGTTTCAAGATGATCTTTATATCGATTGTCTTTCACCGCATCTTCGATCAGCAAATCCATGCACTAGATCTGCTGGGATTCTGTGGGCGTTTGCTATTTTTCAGACATTAATCAAAACCATTAGCTTCCTTACTCATACTTTGATGTCGAAACAAACACCAAATACATTGATCAACATCATGAACATGTAGCACTGTAGGGAAGGTAAAATCACTGACAATAACCGTAAAGGCACTGCAATTCTCACCATTTGTCATCCACAGTGTTATTTAAGGTATGGATGGCAATATAGAACATTTCCTCGAAGAACTGAAGTTTTCAAAAGATTAAGTAATGATCACGGGCATCGTGTTTGGTATCAAGTCACCAATGATTATTGAGAAGCGTCATTATGATGACACTGAATCCCCAAGAAACGAACTCTAAAGTGAACTTTCTTCCGCCATAAGATACTGTTTATAAAATCGTAGGTCGATGCTGGATTGACTTCGATTGTTTACAGACCGCCGCCATATCGCTTTGATTTCATGCTGAAGTGCCGCGTAAACTAAACTCTACCTCGCAGTCACTCAAGTACTCCTGCACTGCACTCACTCCTCGTTTACTTTCAAATCACATTACACTATTTCTATTTATATTCGCCTATTATATAAACGATGTTTACGCCTATTATATCACGAATAATTCAAACTTCTCTCTGACAAGTGTTGTTGGTGAAAACATTTATTATCTATTATCAATAATAGGCTAACGAATCCTCAAATATGAGGGACTTGGATCCCAGATTCACAAGCTGGATTTTTGAAAGGAATACTCAACCTTTGATCATATTTCTTACTGTAGCACTCAGTAATTGGAGCGATGTTTAGCTTTTAGTAAAGAAGGGAATTGTATGTAGCCTTTGTTGGTTTACTAGAAAGGCTTTTGATTCTGTTCCAATGAAGATAAAAATGTGGAAATGTCTTAGAAATAGGGTCTTAAAGGAAAATGTTTGATATTATCAGGTTAGTAATATTCAAGATGTAAAGTCTGTGTTCGATGGTGATGATGATTTCAGTGACTATTTTGATTGTCCTATCATGAATTGTACATTAAGGCTGTGTTCTAAGCCCCATACTTTTCTCATTCTTTATCAACAGACGCTATATTTTGACGTTGAATTATACAATCTGGCAGACATGGCATCCAATTATTCCTGATCTTGTTGAACTTTTTTATTTTACTTTTGCTAGACGATGTGATCCCAATATGTCAAAAGTACTGTTATTGGCCTTCAGAGACAAATTGATACACTTCTTTAATCTTATGATTCAGATAACTGGCGACTTGATGTTAATCTTGAAAGAAGACCAAAATTGTTGTTTCCGTAAGGGTGGTCCAACGGCAGATACAGAAAAGTGGTACTTTAAATGTGAACGTATGACTGTTGTTAACGAATATAAATATCTAGGGATATGTTTTACACATACACTAAATGTGTGAACAAATCCATTATTAATTTGGCAATTAGAGGGAAAAAAGGCCCTACTTCAAATTTATCTCTGTTATGCCAAAGTTGGGGGTTGTTGGTCCCAATCTCTTTTCAAATTGTTTGATTCCCAAGTACAGCCTATTCTTTCTCTTTATGGGTCCGAAATTTTAAAGGGCCAATAAAGGAATTTTTATGCCATTAGAAAGGAGTTCACCTTCTTGCATGTAAAGGTTTTTAAATGTTGGGATGTCTACCCCTAATAATATGGTGTACAGTGAATGTGGGATATTTCCTTTGTACATAATTTCTTACTCTAACTGTTTAAAGTACTTAGTGTTAAGTAAGCAATAACATGCTTGAGACATCAGTCTTGCCCAAAAACCTACAATATGATTGTCCATCTTAGTAAATATTGGTAAAAATACTTGGGCAACCCGTATTCGTATTCTTCCTTTGTTTAGATACGGCTTTGGATTTGATTGGCTATCCCAAACCCTGGGCGACGTTAATGCATTTATCAAAACTCTTTCTGTACCCAGGGCTATTTGATATCTTTTAAACGGGACTGGCATTCATCTTTATATGAAAGTTCAAGATATGAATGTTATCGTGGAGTTTTAAATCTTTACTTGAACCTGAGTCGTATCTATACAACTTCTACGTAGTAAAAGCTTCGTAATGTTTTCATGCGCCTGAGACTTGGCCTAAATGATTTATACTATCAATCAGAAAGATATTCATCTAATATAAAAATCCTGAGTTCTGTCCATTTTGTAATGCCGTAGAGAATGGATTACATATTCTCTTTCAACCTGCATATAATGATTTAAGGCAACTGTATTTTCCACAATGGCTACAATCAAATATTAATGCTACAAAACTGGTATTCAATACTTTCATGTAAAGCATCCCTATTACAATATATAAGGTGTAGCTCTATTTATTTATCACAAGTGCTTATATTGAGAAGAGATTCAATGTAACGTGTTATTGTCGCGTATTTGTATATGTTATTTACATATCATACATGTTTATTCTGTATATGGGCCTCTTAGGACTATCTGGCCTTTCATGCAATAAACTGATATCTATATATATGCTTGTCTGATCTGTGAACACTGAATGCTCCTGGCCACACATGACTACGCTAAGCTGTTACTCTCTTATCTCTATGGAGTCGTGTGACCACATCGTGTACGTTCCTTATACAACTATTATTGACGCCTTACACAAACAGTATAGCAGTATCTGTAATATGACCACATCGTGTACGTTCCTTATACAACTATTATTGACGCCTTACACAAACAGTATAGCGAGTATCTGTAAATGACCACATCGTGTACGTTCCTTATACAACTACTATTGACGCCTTACACAAACAGTATAGCAGTATCTGTATATGACCACATGGTGTACGTTCCTTATACAACTACTATTGACGCCTTACAAAACAGTATAGCAGTATCTGTATATGACCACATGGTGTACGTTCCTTATACAACTACTATTGACGCCTTACACAAACAGTATAGCAGTATCTGTATATGACCACATGACCACATGGTGTACGTTCCTTATACAACTATTATTGACGCCTTACACAAACAGTATAGCAGTATCTGTATATGACCACATTGTGTACGTTCCTTATACAAACTACTATTGACGCCTTACACAAACAGTATAGCGGTATCTGTATATGACCACATCGTGTACGTTCCTTATACAACTACTATTGACGCCTTACACAAACAGTATAGCAGTATCTGTATATGACCACATTGTGTACGTTCCTTATACAACTACTATTGACGCCTTACACAAACAGTATAGCAGTATCTGTATATGACCACATCGTGTACGTTCCTTATACAACTACTATTGACGCCTTACACAAACAGTATAGCAGTATCTGTATATGACCACATTGTGTACGTTCCTTATACAACTACTATTGACGCCTTACACAAACAGTATAGCAGTATCTGTATATGACCACATTGTGTACGTTCCTTATACAACTATTATTGACGCCTTACACAAACAGTATAGCAGTATCTGTATATGACCACATTGTGTACGTTCCTTATACAACTATTATTGACGCCTTACACAAACAGTATAGCCACATGAATTGTAGTATCTGTATATGACCACATCGGTATTGTACGTTCCTTATACAACTACTATTGACGCCTTACACAAACAGTATAGCAGTATCTGTATATGACCACATCAGTTCCTTATACAACTATTATTGACGCCTTACACAAACAGGTATAGCGGTATCATATGTACCATCATTGTACGTTCCTTATACAACTACTATTGACGCCTTACACAAACAGTATAGCAGTATAGCAGTGTTGCGTCTTATACAACTATATGACCACATCGTGTACCGTGTAATTCCCTTATACAACTATACTGAGTCAAAAGAAACTTCATTCTTTCTTCGGGGCACTATGAAAGAACAAGAGATGGTAAGATGGTTAAAATGTTATTATTTTTCATTGCTGAGATCTGTGTGATGCTGCTCGATACACTGACAGTGCCATAATCAGTTCCATTAGGCTACACCGCCCTTCAAAAACATGGGTATACAGAATGTCAAGTCACAAGAATAAAAATTCGAAATTTCTCCAGTTTAATATTGTGTACTATCCGCCCCGCTTCATTCACCACTGCCAAACACCGTCTCCTCATCCACGACTGCCTGATGCTTGTGAACACGTGGTTGGGGGTTCTGCGCCATTGCTCTTGCAAGGCAGCGCCAAGTTCCTGCAAATTGTGAGGTTGGTTCCTAAGACCACGAAGCCTTCTCTCCAAAGTGCATCCCAAACGTGCTCTATTGGATTAAGGTCAGGGGACCTCGATGGCTGAGTCCATGACGTTGATTCCAGCGTTTTGAAGGAAATTTCATAATCAACATCGCGGTATGCGGCCGAGCATTATCATGTGCTGGAACTATAGACCTGGGCCATGAGCTGCCATGAAAGGAACGAGTTCAGGGGTGAGCACCTGGTCTCGGTGAGGCAGCAGCTGTGAGGTTTCCACGGATGACCAGAAGTCGGGAACGGTTGTTCCCACAGAAAGGAAACCACACCATGCAACTTCCGCCCCTGAATCTGTCGACTTCCTGTACATACCGTTCACGACGTTGTCTCCAGACTCTATGCCTACCGTCCGCGAATCTGAGGGTAAACCTGGATTCATCGCTAAAGACGACTCGATTCCAGTCTCTCTGGGTCCATCGGAGATGACGTTGGGCCCACAGCAGACGTTGACGTTGATGAAACGGCGTCAATATTGGCCCACGATATGGACGTCGAGAATGAAGATTGGCAGCCCGCAACCGATTGATTTCGAATGGTCTGTGAGGACAGTCGACCTCTAAACATCTCAGCCCTGGTTCGTGTAGGTGGACGACCCGACCTTGGGCGATCAGAAGTGGTGCCAGTTTGTTGTAGACGACCTCGCAAGTCATACACAGTACGACGGCTGCATCCCATTGCTCTCGCGACGTCAATAACTGATCTTCCAGCTTGCAACATGCCAACGGCACGTTCACGTTGCACATTTGACAATCGTGGCATTTCAAGTACCGTTAGAACTGTGGTTTAAAAGTGTTTTTTTCAATTCTTGAGGCCAATGCAAACACGTGCATATGAAGAAAACTCCGATGCGAAGATCACGTGATCGACTGCACGTGCAAAACCTGATTTGGCACTAACGTCATTTGCACGACAAATGGATGGGTTTGAGTGGGTTTTGCTAACGTTTTTCTAGAGTCGAAAGATATGGATCCCATTTCGGATACATAGATGTATCATCAGAGAAAAAATATTTATTATTTTTAAAATTACATTTTGTGAAGTTTCTTTTTTGACTCAGTATATTATTGACGCCTTACACAACCAGTATAGTAGTATCTGTATATGACCACATTGTGTACGTTCCTTATACAACTATTATTGACGCCTTACACAAACAGTATAGCAATATCTTTAAGAACCCCGAGTATTATATCCATAATGCTTTATGTATACTTAAACATCCCAAACTGTGCGCTGTACATGAACATGCATAATTACCCTTTTGTTTGTCATCACATCAATCAGTCCATTGTCTAGGGCACTCTCCATTTTGTTCTTTACTATATACACATGTTTACATCTGTACTATTGAATAGTCTCGTACACCTGTATTTACAACTGTGAGTAGGATACACCTGTTTGCTGGATTTGTTTGATGTTTGTAATCTCAGAACATTGCAATCACATTTTTCCACTTTGTACACCAGGACCCAGTGTGACAAAACTTCAGTGCTTGTCCCCCTGGGACATTTGTCACGTATCATGGTGCCCATGTATGGTCCAGTGACGTTAAATATTCAAATCCCTAACACTGATTTAACCACCTGCTAGAACGCTAACTGCTTCATATTTGGTCCAATGTCTAAACATTCAGTGTGACCTAAAACGTATCCACAAGACTGTACAGCAAGTGTGAGGGCTTGGACATTACCTGCAGCTGCGGATTGGTGGACTTGTCTCTGTTACTTGCAGGTTGTTAGCTATTTATTATTTATAAGTTAATACTTTCATTATGATCTTCCTCAAGTCTCGTCAACATGATATTGGCAAGCTAACGTCCATTAAATCATATAAATATGTTGTTTCAAACATATGGCCTCCAACAACAGAAAAGATTGATTGGTTGGTTGGTTGATTGACAGATTGAGTAGTATATATAATGATACTCCGGGATCAAGTCCAACAAAAGCCTCTGCAAAGCCTTATTTCACAAATAAAGCTTTTGTCAGGCCCTTAGATCTCGCCACCATTGTATCTACTACTTTTGCGCCCCCGTTAATTTCCCGCACACGTGGCACTACTGTGCTGCTATGCCACGTTGGCAGGAGGTAACATTATACCGTACGGTACGATCAATAATTCCTCTCTAACAAACCCTCTACCTGGCCCATCTCTCAAGTAGTACAAGTTCGGCTCGTCTGCTTTGATGTCCACTTTATCTATGTTGTAAGTTTTGACTGACCATATTGGGTCAGTGGCTCGCTTACGGCTATCACCCTGGTGTTCCCCCGGCTGGTAAAGGTACCTCACTAGGGCCCTATCTGGTATCTGTTTCTCCTTCCCACGCAATGGAGCAGCCGACTCTGCCACTATTTATTTTAGTTTGATAGTGTCTGCTGGTTTCTTGCCGGTGAGACGGGTGGTTTCGTGGTTTATGGCCGACACTACCTGAGGTAACCGAGCTACCCATTCAGTTGATCGTTTTCCCGGGTTGGCTATCTCTCTCGCATACTGATGTCCGAATAAACGCTCGGCCAAAGTCCTATTGAATCTCTCAACTATGGCTTGGCTGCGATGGGCTCCGGCCGTGCCACGCCTGACCTTGGTATCGTGTTTATCCAGCAGGTGTGACATGGCACCCATGAACTCCCGCCGGGGTCAACTTGCAGCTCTGTTGGCCACGTCAGTGGACTGCGTTTGTATATGCGTTCGAATCCGCGGGCTACCTGGGCCGAGTCTTTCGTGGTCAAGGGTTCGGCTTCCTTGTAGCGACTGGCCACGTCCACGATGGTCAAGGCATACTTGTACCTCTTATCGTGGGGAAGGAATACGAGGTCGGCCTGGTGAACGCTATTGGGTATGTTAATGCCGAATTTCCTTCTAGGCACGTAGCATGGTGCCGGTAAATAGATCTGCCACAGGGCTTGTTTTTCAAGCGACGCTTTGGCCTCGTTTGGGGGTACTCGCGCCATTTTAGCCAGCTTATGTACGGCGCTAACTCCTTTCCAGTACCCACGCGGGCTGTAGTAAATAGCCTCAAACTTTCTCTGGTTCCGTGACATCGTCGTCGCCCCGACAGGGTATAATGTTTATGTACACCTATGTTCTTGGTTCAATTTTCTCATGCCCGTACGCGTACGTGTTGATCCCATCAATAGCTATCCAACGCTTAGTGTCCATTGGCGACAGGGACGTCTTGTTTATCGTCAGTCCGTATATCCTATGCCCATCACTTCTAAGTGTGTTCATTTTATGTCTAAAGGTACGGGTCTTGAACAGGGCTTCCTTGAATCTGGCATGTTTGATGTGTTGTTTCACCACGTACTTCTTAACACCCTTCGCCTTCCGAATCTCACCATTGTCGGCCTTTAGGATGGAGTACATCTTAGGCCTCAAGCCTATGTACTCGGCTATGGGCGTGCCAGCACACTCGTCCTTCATCTTACCTAGGACCTTTTATTTACCGTGCTGTGTGTATGGCATGGTCCTTAGGGTAGTCACTGGTGTCATACAAATCGAGGCGTTTTTCATGTCCTCATACCGTCCTCGGTTCGAATCTCCATCAGCAGGGAATCCGTGTCAGTGTACAGCACTTGACACCTGTCGTCATACTGTTTCTTCAGCTCGTTGTAGTAAAAGTCGTTCATCAGGTGTTTGGATAAATCGAGGATGCTCATCCCACGTAAACAGGCCGGTTGAATTTTATGTGGCTTTTCTTCATGTGTAGGGCAATCAGGTCGTCGGTGAATATTTTTGCTACGGTTGAATGCCGGGCTGGCTATCAGTCTCCTGAGCTTGTCTTCCTCTTCGACCCGAACCAGCTTCGGCCGAACCCTCAGCTCCATCTTACCAAACACGGTCACGCTTGTTTTTGTCAAGTCAGTTGGCAAGCTTTCTCCGTGTTCATTCTGATGTATGGCTTCCAGGGGCCTGGTTGAACACACACCCTGAGTTTTTGTCAGTCTCATACCCAACGACAGGTACAGCTGTTGGCTGCGATGAGCTCGGCCGTTTTTCAAAGTCACTTTCTGCGATGGGCTCCGGCCGTGTAGTTTCAAAGTCACTGGTGGCAAGCTTTGAGGTCCGTGTTCATTCTGATGTATGGTTCATCCATCCAGGCACCCTGTATATTTTGGTCTCTGGTTGAACTCCGGCCGTGTAGGTTTCAAAGTCACTGCAATGGGCTCCGGCCCAAGTGTAGGTTTCAAAGTCACTGGTCAGCCTCATACCGTGTTCATTCTGATGTATGGCTATCAGGGGCTCTGGTTGAACACGAGCACCCTGTGTATTTTGGTCAGCGACGGGTATAGCTGTAGGTTGCGATGTACTGTGGTCTTATTCATTAAGTTGGGCTGAGTTTTCAACGTCTGTCACCCGCCCACCTAACAAGTTATGTTGGTACTCAGACATCCAGTCTGGGTTAACCCTCATACGTTCGGGGGCAGGGGTATTGCTGTTGTGTGATGTGTGTAATCGCCTTGGGGTATTCCAAGTCCACCTCGAGGATATAACCTTTGTTAGAATCGTCCGCGATGCTCATAACATCGACCTCGTGCGATGCCCATTCGAATCCCCTGTGGGTAGATACTGGCTCATGGCCCAGCCGTACAGGTTGTTGGCATCGAGGTAGAGAATATGATTGGTTGGCTTTGCTCGGTCGTAGCCCTTCGCATTATTGATTATTTGCTTTTCGGTATTATCGTTTGGTTTGCCATGGAAATCCCACCTGTAAGCCTTTCTCAATGAATAGGTGCATGTCGTAATCGATGAGCAATTCCAACTTAACTCCGGTCTTTTTTTCAACAAGGCATCCCACGACAGACCTGGGCTGGTGTAATACCATCGTCGAGTTTATACTGCTTGAAACATGTCCGCCTAAACGTCTCAAACAAATTATTAACAGCAGTACATCTGTCCTCAAGTACAGGTCGTGATAGTCACCCAGATTCTTACAGCCCAGTTTATTCCATACGTTAATCGCGTGCGAGTAATCGTCTTGGGTGATTGCCGAGTCGGTCAGATTGCTGTAAAATTCTCTGATGGGAGGCAGTCGGGTCTCGGCGAACTTGGCCCAGCCATCCATGTACTCGTAGGGGTACACACCCTTCCTCATCAGCAGGGGTCGAGTCTCGGCGTCGGTGTATCGATCGGTGATGGGGAAGGTATCGTTGGCCTTGACCAGACTGTCGAGTGACGACAGGAGGAACTGAACCGAGTCAATGAACCTCAGGCCATTCAAACTAAAGGAGAAGTATCTCTCCATGTTGTTGGGGATGCACGTCAGGTTGCCGTCGACTTTCGCGATGGCCTGCATGATCAAGTGAGAGTCGTACCCTCTCAAGTTGTGGAAGACCACGGGGATGTTTATTGCCTTGGGGGTGATTCTAAGCTTGAGGTTACACGCGCTGTGAGCGGCGCCTCTATACTTACCGGTGACGTGGCAGTGATCTCTCACCGAATCACCGTTCAGTGGTGAGTCACACACGTGGCATTTAGTGCTACAGGCGTGAGCTAGCCGGTCGGCTTGGGTCATACGCATGGGAGCGACTGTATACAGTGCATTCCTAATAATTTTTTCTTCCTCCTGCAAACACTTTAGAAACTTTTCAGCCGCGTCGGGACCCCTATACACTACGGGAGCTTTCGTTTTCCAATCACATCGGACGACCACGTATCCAAACCCACAGGCCTCATGCTCCTGTGTTTTGTGTGTGAAGCTCTCGCCTGTAGGGATACCCCCAATATCAACTGGTTTGACCAAGGCTTCAAAGTCGGCGTAGAGGACATAAGGTACAGATATTTGGTTCTTGTGGTTGCCGAATTTTAGGATATTGTCACCTTCCTTAGGCATGTCGACTCGTATGGCCGGCCGTCTGCCCCACACCTTGGCAATCCTCCCGGTGGGATTCTAATAAATCAGCTCGGCTGAAACCGTGCAGGCATCGTACACAAAAGTGTTTTTTCCCAACGTGTTTCGACTGATTGTGCAACAACCGACTGAGAGGTTTTATCCACGTGTAGTGATACTTTTCACCTCGCTGGATCATGAATATATTGATAACGCGGTGGGCTCCCCCCAGTTGGGGTTTCCCCAACACTGGGCTGACCCTGTGTACTATTGTTGTGTTTTCTTCGTGCCCTAATACGTTTATGGCTATATCATTCTGTTTTTCTATTTTAGTGATCTGGGATATGGGGGTGGGCTCATCTATACCATCCCAGTTGAGCCCATCGTCTTGGGGATAGCTAGAAAGCCTGTTCGAATTAGTGTCAGCTGGAAACAAGGCTGACCTGATAGCTACCCTCAGGCAATCGTCTCCTCTATTCTTGACGTTGACCATGGCCTGTTTTTTCTTATAGTAAGGGGGCAAGTCTAGGTATGACCCGCCTCTGAACAGCACGTAGTTAGCTATGTCCAGATAGACATTATCGATTTTATCAACAACCCACCGACAGGAGGAACTGAACCGAGTCAATGAACCTCAGGCCATTCAAGCTGAAGGAGATGTATCTCTCCATGTTGTTGGGGATGCACGTCAGGTTGCCATCGACTTTCGCGATGGCCTGCATGATCAAGTGAGAGTCGTACCCTCTCAAGTTGTGGAAGACCACGGGGATGTTTATTGTCTTGGGGGTGATTCTAAGCTTGAGGTTACACGCGCTGTGAGCGGCGCCTCTATACTTACCGGTGACGTGGCAGTGATCTCTCACCGAATCACCGTTCAGTGGTGAGTCACACACGTGGCATTTAGTGCTACAGGCGTGAGCTAGCCGGTCGGCTTGGGTCATACGCATGGGAGCGACTGTATACAGTGCATTCCTAATAATTTTTTCTTCCTCCTGCAAACACTTTAGAAACTTTTCAGCCGCGTCGGGACCCCTATACACTACGGGAGCTTTCGTTTCCCCATCACATCGGACGACCACATATCCAAACCCACAGGCCTCATGCTCCTGTGTTTTGTGTGTGAAGCTCTCGCCTGTGGGGATACCCCCAATATCAATGGGTTTGACCAAGGCTTCAAAGTCGGCGTAGATGACATAAGGCACATATATTTGGTTCTTGTGGTTGCCGAATTTTAGGATATTGTCACCTTCCTTAGGCATGTCGACTCGTATGGCCGTCTGCCCCACACCTTGGCAATCCTCCCGGTGGGATTCTAATAAATCAGCTCGGCTGAAACCGTGCAGGCATCGTACACAAAAGTGTTTTTTCCCAACGTGTTTCGACTGGTTGTGCAACAACCGACTGAGAGGTTTTATCCACATGTAGTGATACTTTTCACCTCGCTGGATCATGAATATATTGATAACGCGGTGGGCTCCCCCCAGTTGGGGTTTCCCCAACACTGGGCTGACCCTGTGTACTATTGTTGTGTTTTCTTCGTGCCCTAATACGTTTATGGCTATATCATTCTGTTTTTCTATTTTAGTGATCTGGGATATGGGGGTGGGCTCATCTATACCATCCCAGTTGAGCCCATCGTCTTGGGGATAGCTAGAAAGCCTGTTCGAATTAGTGTCAGCTGGAAACAAGGCTGACCTGATAGCTACCCTCAAGCAATCGTCTCCTCTATTCTTGACGTTGACCATGGCCTGTTTTTTCTTATAGTAAGGGGGCAAGTCTAGGTATGACCCGCCTCTGAACGGCACGTAGTTAGCTATGTCTAGATAGACATCATCGATTTTATCAACAACCCACCCGGACCCCATGTGTGTGTAGCGTTCTAGGTATTCTCGTATCTGCTGAAAACTGGTATCGATTGATGCGTCTATGGTCTCTGTATGAGTCACGACCTCTTTGCCGACCTCAGGAAGTAAAGGCTGAACGTACTCAGTGACCTCCCAAAGTGGGGTTCCCCACACTGCTTATCGAGTGACATTTTCACTGTGATCTGAAACTTTTATACTTCCCAGATTGTTTAGTTCCTGGTTGACTTTATCAGCGATCAGAGGCTTGATATCTGTGATGTCTATGTTGCTATCAACATGCATGCGCCAGCCTCTCATATAGTTGCCTACAGCTCAGTGGGTATGAACTGTAGGTCAATAGCTCTATTCTGCCGTAATAGTTCTACAAGCTGTGGTTTCCTCATAATGGGAATATCCGCCCTAAACCTCAAATTGCGCACCTCGGCTTTTTAATTGTTTTACAGTGGAAGGTTTTGCTTTCGGGGTCATGTGATAACAATGCGACTAACCCGGCTCTCCCAGGTGGGAATAACCCGTGAACCCAAGCTCTTTGCTTGGACTTTTAATTGTTTTGCCGTGGGAGGGCTTGCAGGCCTAGTAAACGCAACAAGGCTGGCTTCCTCATTCGAGTAACCAATTACACCCCTCTGTCTCATGATCTGCTTGAGCTCACTCGAATAGTAGTCATGCAGTTCGTTACACACCTAAGTATATCAATCTCCAACTGGGCGCCGGCAGGACCAACCTTGATAAAAAATAGTGAGACAGCTCATAAAATCAGGGGTCATATCCTCTCCTCGCCTCCCAATCAGCTATACTTAGATGGGCGTTTCGATCCAGTAACTCTACACTGGTGGATATAGTATTCCTTGAAGTTGTGCAGGTATTCCTGTATACTTGTAAAACAATTTATCTGGTATTGAGTCGTGATATCCCGCCCACATGTGAAGGGGAGAGTATACTAACACCCTCTTTAATCCATGCCACTTCACAATATGACCTGAAATCAGAGCGTCCCCATAAGTTCAGTTCATCTTTGAGGTATGTTTTTGACCAGAGATTCGATGCGTGGGTATACTTTTCCTGGGCTCAATTTCCACAAACATAGTTATACCTAGGTGTGCACAGTCTCTAATTGGGGACTTATCCTGAGAAGGCGCCTACGTTCGTTTATGTAGGCCTTTTATTCTCGTAGATGAGATGATGTCTGGCGACGTTTGGCCTGCAGGAGCTGCATAGGCAGTAGTGCCCTTTCACCCTATACCACACACACAGAACATCGTGTAGTTAGGGCTTCCCATGTGGAAACAACAGTACCCCTCAGTCCTGCATCTCCTACCACAGGGTTCTTTCTTCCCCATAAGTATGTATTTCAGATCGGTATGGAGCAGGTCTCATCTTTTGGTATACTTATATGAGTACTGAGTCTAATTGTTTTGCAACTAACGCGATGGCTGCTATACCCAGCGCCGATAAAGACCAGTTCCCGGTCCATTTGCCCTTGATGGTGTGTGTAGTACTGAGCGAGTCTGGGCTTATGTGAGTGGTTCCAGCTGTTTACCTGTTGGTAGGTAGTATTCTCTAACTGCATCGTCGACATCGTGGAATGTTTTAACAGCATGGCTCTCACGCCTGAGTTGTTCGTTAATGTAATCGATCCTCTGAACACGTTTTCGGCATTACTTTCGGATTGTTGCCGCTTGTAATTTCTCAACAGCAAGGTCGTGCGCTTCGGCTCTGCCTGTATCTCAGCCCACGTGTGACTCTCGTAGTTTCGAGAAGAGGAAATTACTCCCGAAAATGCCAGGGCATTTACTAACACCCGCCACCGACCATCATGGCGATCATAGCCATCCTATATTTACTTCATAATATTTTCAGGTAGTATCCCTTGTTTTACTAGGATGTCCTTTGTACCATCGCCATACCAAGGTTCATTATGAGCATACCCATATCCTGCAGGTTGAAATCTAGCTTGATAGTCGGTTGTTTAAGCACCATTTTGGTCAACCGTACCCTACAGCTAGACTGGCGACCACGGTGGCGTGGTATGCGTGGATTGACTGAACGTTTTCCCCTCAGACATTATGTATATGATATAAAAATATATATTTTATAACATGATACGTGGGTTTACCTCTAATTGCGGGGGTTTCTCCCTGGGCTCCCTGGGCCGTGTATATAACCATGAGATAGCCACGGCAGCAGTTGCGCCTGCAATCAACAAGAGTGGAGTTGGGCTCCACGTGATACTTTTATGTTGGTTACACCACCTTTTTCAACCGGCAGCTACTCTCTTAGGATTCTTCTGCCTGGTGACTGTAGAAGGGTTCACCTCCAGTTGGGGTTTCCCCAACGTGGGGGTCTCCCCCAACGTTGGGGTCTCCTCCTGTGCAGTATCCATCTATACTATTATTATTATTTTTCCCCTCCTTAAATTGGCAATGTTTTGCCGTGATAATCGCCGCCGTCACCGGGGCTAACAACATACCGTATTTGTGGTACAGCACGCAGCTGATAGAGCTCAAAGGCGTGTTCAATAAACAGGTCTTTCTCAAGGTCCTCCCACAGGTAAAGTCGGCGTTCCTGGGAATGGGAAGGAAGTCTGACCTTAATACCAGTGTATATCTGGGTCAAAGCCGATCCTATAGTTTTCGTCATCTTGGCCCCGAGTCTAGCCTCGTATCTCGGGTACAGCTTATCGATTTCTTCGGCTGACATTTTGTGAACTTTATCGGGAGTGTAGTCTCCAAAGTAATGTTTGGCTTTGCCACCAACAGCCAACGCCACCAGTTTCTCTCGCTTATCATCACTCTTATCATCGCCCACTGGCACCAACAGTTGTTCGAGCAGTTCATCACACTCCATCTTATAATGTAACAAGCAAGTTTTAGTTTTAACAATATAATATACGGTGTAGGCGAAACACAGAGAAATGAAGGTTAAGTTGCACACGACGAACACTTCCAAAACAACCATTGCTAATGTAACATGTGACAAATGACACTCAGAGGTTGATTGTTTTTTAAAGGGGAGGCCCATAAAATCACTCTAAGGGGTGATAACTCTAACGGTAAAGTTAACGTTAGACATCTACGGGGTTTACACATCCCACTTCAGGAGCCTCGCCATGTCAGAATACATATCTTCTTCTTGTGAACAAGTCTTGGATGTGTTATTTGTTCTTTCAGGTAATTATACAACATAATGTAATTTCTACAATTAGGTTATATTGTCAGGATCATATTTACATAATGTTTATATGTTGTATTCATGTGGAAAGTCTAAAATAAGGTGTAAAATAGTAAGTGATAGATTGGCGGGTTTCACGGACGCCGTCATCGGTTACGACCTTGTCAGTAATTTGTTATTAGATAAAACCAGGAATTACAGTTGCTGTAAGTGGGTTTGATATGTGTAAAGAATATGAAGGATTTTAAGTTTCATTGATTTATTGGTGTTTTTAATAAGCAAAATACTTGCAAGTCCAAAGCTGATAATCTGAATCGAGTTATCTCCCCTGCAAACGAGGTATTGTAAAATCCAAGATGGCCACGCCCATGATTGTTGAATAGTTATTGCTTACGCTCATCAGTGTTTACACTGATTAGGGTTCTACAAAGGCAAAGAACATTATATTCAGGGTTGAACATCGTAACCGGAAAGTGCTTTGTTTATGCATTTAATAAATGACTGTCATTATTTGTTAGATTGAATGGATTATGAAACTTTTCAGTAGATGAGATACAAACTTAAATCAGGATGTTTTTTATGAATTATAATGTGTAGTTTCATAACATGTAATGTTATTATCTTCAAATATTAATGTTACTGTTTATGAATTCGTTATAAATCATAACAGTAGTAAATACGTTGACCATGGTGCCTTTGATATATTGTTATTTCTGCAATGACTTAAAGAGTTATAATTACATAATTAGTTATAATGCAATTTAGCATTGCCTTGATGCATATCTATTATTCAAGTAATGATAAATATGTCATAATCACCAGAATTAATCTCTTGTTTAATTACCATTTCATGCCTTTGTAATTACGTTTACAAAGTTCATGGTTAAGGCTAAGATAATAGCAAGTTGAAGTTGTTCTATTTTATGGTGTAGAATTCTTGTAACTTTCATTAAGCAAATAATACCCCTAGACAAACGTTGAAAGTTTGTGTAAAGATTAGTACAGCATGCTGTTGAAATAAGATTGTACTCAAGTACTAATCTATACCATGTGATGTACTAATTGTGAATGTTACACATCCCACTTCAGGAGCCTCGCCATGTCAGAATACATATCTTCTTCTTGTGAACAAGTCTTGGATGTGTTATTTGTTCTTTCAGAAACTATCTGGTATCAATGAACCTGAGGGGTGCAACATTTTGGGGGCTCGTCCGGGATATCAGAAGATAAGAGTGTGAGATGGTTTGACTGCTGAAATCAACAACTGGTCCTGCTGACGGAAGACTCATCAACACCATGGCGGATGAAGCAATCTACAAATGCAAGGGAGTACTCTACAACCTACCAGTTGAACGACTGAGACTTCTCATTAAGGCGTTACAACTTAACGTCCCAGACCTGAGGGAAAAGTCAAGAAATGAGCTGTTTGTTATCTTAGAGGATTGCATTGCTGATGCGATTAAGGAAGAAGACAAAGGCAGAGCTGTGGGTAGTAGGATCCTAGAAGAGGCTTCAAGATTCCAAGATGAAGTGAGTCAGAGCACTGTACCACCACAGAAAGATGACCAAGCCACAGTAGGACCATATGGGCAAGCATGGAGAAGAGGTTTCAAGATTGTGGGAGGACACATTTTAGAAAAGGGAACAGGGTTAAGTTTTACCAGTCTCCAGAGACAGATCACAGCAGGCCTTGAGAAGGGCTATACAAAAAGGGAGGTGATCGATGGGGTTATCAGGGTAGTAGAACACACCAGTTCCCTCAGACACTACCTTGATGGACGTGGTGATATGACTCTTGCCAACCTACAATGCATTCTCAGGTCCCACTAAAAAGAGAGTAGCATTTCCGATTTATATGCAGAATTAGGACGGTTAGTGCAGAAACCAAACGAAGATCCCCAAACGTACCTGCTGAGGGCCTTGGAACTGAAACAGAAGGCAACTGTGGCTGCCAGCGATAATGCACATAGTGGAAATTCCCTTGTACAAGGAATGTTCATCCAGTCTTTGATCTCAGTTCACAGATGAAGCACTTCACTTGGAGATGAGGCGCTTTACTGAATGCAAGGAGGAAGCCACTGATGAGAACTTATTGAGAGACTTGGAAAACTACTAGTTGATAGAAGCGAAAAGTCACAAGACATCCAAGAAAACAAACCAGAGCAAGGTGAACAAGGTCCAAACCTCCTCCAATGGTGCTGGTGGGATGAAGTTGACAAGTTAAGAGTGGGAAATAGCGGCTTTAAGGAGAAGCTGAGACCGGGGAAGCGGGAGACTCATCAACTAGCGTCGACCAAGATGGTGTCCAAACTGCAAGGAGGGGACAAATGCAGTCACTGCTTCAAGTGTGGTAGTGAGAACCATTTAATGCCATTGGCTGCAGAGAGCAGGACAGGGGAAGCGGGCGAAGGTCACTCCAGACAAGGGACCTGGAGTGACCCAGCCAGTCTGAGGCGAGATCAGCGTTGTGTAGCATGTGCACAGGAAGTGAAGAAAGTTGTCTGTTTGTTCAGGTTGTCATACTACCTTTACTGCTCTACCAAGTGCCAGGAGAGACACTGGAAACAACATAGGTACGTTTGTAAAGCAATCAGGAAAGTTGCATCTCAGTGCTCTGATGACAGATCACAGTCCTGACTTGACCTCGCGGGGAAGAGGCGTGGGAAGGTTGCAGGGGATGGGCACTTTCTCCCACCTAAGCAAAAGAAAACAATGGTTGACCTCGTAGGTCAAGTTTGTGAGATGGACGTTTTCCTCAATGACTCTCCTACAAAAGTCCTATGGGACACGTGTGCACAGGTTAGCCTCGTTAAAGACTCGTGGCTCAAGGACAATTTTCCAAACATTCCGGTTAAACCTATATCTGATCTAGTTAATTGTGATTTGAATGTGTCAGGACTTAGTAGCAGTACGGTTCCATACTCAGGGTATGCAGCTATTGATTTTAAGATGAAGTTAGATGATACCCATGTGCTAACCATACCCTTTCTAGTTACAGATGCAGATGATGTGACACAACCATTGATTGGATTTAACGTAATTAAGGTTTACCTTTCAGATATTAGACAATCTGACTCGGTTGAAATGGTGAAGTCTACCATCACTTGCGTTACTGCCACAGGTGCATCCACTGTTGTACGATTGTTAAAGGGGGATTATTCACCACTATGTTCTATAAAGACTGGTAAAAGAATGTTATTGTGCCAAAAGAGAAGTAATGTGATCTTGAAATGTAGAGTTAGATTGTCGCGAAGTGACTGATCAAGGACTCTTTGTACCATATCCTGAATCATTACAAGAATCATGGGAACTTTGTGAAACTTTAGTGTTGTTGCCAAAGACATTGGCTGGTAATGTGAACATTATAGTGAGCAACCCAAGTGATAGGGATGTGATTATTTACGGGAGAACTACGCTTGGAGAAATCCAGCCCATACAGTCTGTAGTGCCTCTGGTGCCTAGAGATGAACATCTGGATGAGGTTGAGCAGTGTTCAGTGTCATCAATTTGGGAAACAGAATTGTGGGATCCGCCAGTCAGCTTAGACCATTTAGATGAGAGTCAGCAGGAGCAAGTCCGGAGTGTTCTCCGTGAAAACTGTAAGGTATTTTCAAAATCAGATGATGACGTTGGAAATGTTCCTGACCTGGAGTTAGAGATTAATCTGAAAGACAATACCCCTGTGAAGAAAACGTACATGTCTATTCCACCACCTCTACACAAGGAAGTGAAAGACTATGTAACTGATTTGATCAGAAAAAGGTGGATTTCAAAGTCGTTGTCTTCTTATTCCAGTCCAGTGGTGTGTGTGCGCAAACGGGATGGCAGCCTACGCTTATGTGTAGATTACAGGCAGATTAATCGTCAAAGTTTTGTGGGCAGGCAACCAATACTACCAGGATTCAAGATTCCCTCAACACTCTGAGAGAAATGGATGGTTCACCCTTCTGGATCAGGGGAAAAACATACCATCAGGGTTATGTCCGGGAAAAGGATCGTCATTTGACAGCATTCATTACACCTTGGGGATTGTACGAGTGGAATCGAATACCTTTTGGAATAGCCCAAGCACCAGGATGTTTTCAGCGCTTCATGGAAGAGTGCCTTGATGGCCTGAGAGACGAAATATGTCTACCCTACTTAGATGATATTCTGGTGTTCAGCAAAAGTTTTGAAGACCATGTACAGCATCTCAGATCAGTGTTGAAGAGACTAGTTTCAAAGGGTATAAAGCTAAAACTGCGGAAATGTGAGTTCTTCAAAAAGGAAGTCCGTTACCTTGGACATCTGGTTTCTGCCGAGGGATACAAAATGGATCCTGCAGACAAAAAAGCAGTCCTGAACCTGAAAGAGCAAGGAACAGCGTACTGTTGGAGATGTAAGGCAGTTACTGGGATTCTTGGGTTATTATAGGAAATACATCCTGACTTTGCGCACGTCGTGCCAAGCCTGTAATATGACCTTCTAAAATTTACAAAAGGACTCTGAAAGTCTAAGACAAGAACAAAAGGGACACATGGACAAGCTCTGAGTAATCAACATATTCGTTGGGAGCCAGTTCATCAAACAACAGTTGAGTGAACTTGTGGATTTTCTGGTTACAGAGAAAATAATGGCTTACCCTGACTATAATCAGCCATTCATCCTTCATGTTGATGCTTAGCAAAGAAGGTTTAGGGGATACTGTACCAACAGCAAGGACAACTTGAGGCAGTTGTGCATATGGATCTAGGACATTAAGCCCAGCAGAGAAGAATTATCACCTGCACTCCGGGAAGTTGGAGTTCCTCGCTTTGAAATGGACCATAACAGACAGGTTTCGAGATTACCTTTACTATGCTCCTTCTTTCAAAGTTTTTACGGACAACAACCCATTAACATACATACTGACATCAGCAAGACTTGACTGCACTCGGCACAGATGGGTATCAGAGTTAGCCGAATACAACTTCACTATTCCCTACAAGCCAGGACCAACAAATGGAGATGCAGATGGGTGATCTCGTATGCCTCTGGATATCGATCAAGTGATCTGTGACAGCACTGAAGAACTATCTCCTAACATCTTAGAGACTGTATGCAAACCCATCACAGCTTCTTTTGTTGCTGACTGTGAGTGGGCCTCTGCGTTTGGTACTAGTGTAAGAACTGTAGAAAAGGAGTTGAGCGAGAGTATCGCAGTGGTAAACCCTATTGACATTGATGAGTTAAGAAGGGCACAAGAGGAGGATGTTGGTATCCGAAGAGTTAGGGAGTATGTCAAGAAAAACAGAAAACCTATGAGATTTGAGAGAAAGGGAGGAATCACCAGAGGCAAGAGCCTTAGAACATGAATGGAGAAAGTTGTACTTAAATGAAGATGACATTTTGTGCAGAAAAACTCATCGGCCAGGAGGCAAATCCAAATCACAGATTGTTATGCCAAAAAAGTATAAGAAGCTAGTGCTTCAGGAACTTCACGACAACATGGGTCATTTGGGCACTGATCGTGTTGTGGCACTGGCTAGAGATCGCTTCTTTTGGCCACACATGTCGCAGGACATTGAACGTTATGTAACAGAAGAATGCACTTGTCTAAAAAGACAAGAGACCAGTGAAACAAATCTCTGCACCTCTGAAACCTATTGTGACTACCTCACCTTTTGAACTCATCTCCATTGATTTCCTGCATCTAGAGCAATCAAAGGGTGGATATGAATACATACTGGTGGTAATGGACCATTATACCAGATACGCACAGGCATATGCAACCACAAACAAATCTGCGAGAACTGCTGCAGATAAGCTGTTCAATGACTTCTTCTTGAAATTTGGATTCCCATCACGTCTTCACCATGACCAAGGTCGAGAGTTTGAAAACGAACTTTTCAATCAACTCCAGAAGTATGCTGGTATTGCAAAATCGAGAACCACACCCTACCATCCCCAGGGAAATGGACAAGTGGAAAGGTTCAATCGTACCTTGCTCTCCATGTTACGAACGCTGCTAGACCAACACAAGCATGATTGGAAGAGTCACCTGAACAAAGTAATTCATGCTTATAATTGTACCCTGCACGACACGACAGGCTACTCACCATTTTACTTACTCTTTGGAAGGCACCCACAACTTCCTATCGACTTGATGTTCAAGACTGAACAAACCGTGTCTGATACCGACACGAAAAACTATGTGCAAAGATGGAAAAATTGCATGACTGAAGTCTACAGAAATGTGTCTGAGAAGACAGAAGCAAAATCTAACAAAGCTAAACAGGCGCATGATATGAAGGGTGTTAGTGCCATATTAGAGCCAGGCGATAGAGTTCTGGTAAGAAACTATAAGGAGCGGGGAGGTCCAGGAAAGCTACGGTCCTACTGGGAGGAAGATATTTACCAAGTTGTCAAGAGGTTGGGTGACGATCTTCCGGTATATGAGGTAAAGCCTGCACAAGGATCGGGGAAACAGCGAACACTACATAGAAATATGTTGATGCCCTGCAACAGCCTACCAGTTCAGTTAGAACCAGTACAACGGAGCAACAGAAAACAAACAAACAGAAATAGAAGACAGAATAGAGAAATTAGGTTTGAACCTAATGTGGACTCTGAAAGTGAGGATGACGATGACTTCGACAACCTACCAACCTGTGTGGTCAGTGGTGTCCAGGACAGTCAGGAAATAGTAGTTATGCCTGAAGTAGACAATGGTGCTACTACTGTTGACAACGAAGATTTGTCAAATGATGAAGAGTACGAACAGTTTGACCATGATGAACGATCATGGGAAACTTACAGCGGGGATGATACCGAGACCCATACTGAAAAGGAGATCAGACATTCAGAGACTAGCGTTAGAAGAAAACTCTAAAGAAAGTCAGCATGAGACAAACCAAACTACAGCTGCTCAGACTACAGCTGACACTGTACTTCAGTCATCAGCTGTCACAATCAACCAAGGAGATTTCAGTATGATGTGTTAGGACAACCCTCTTACTCAGCCAACGTAGTCCGAGTGTGGTGATTGGATTTGTGCATGATATGTAGATTCAAAACTGTGGTATTTTTGGAAGTGTGGTGCATTTAGAGGAAGCTGAGGAGCAAATCATTGTTCTATTCTAATGGTACTTAAAAGTGGAACAAATGGAATTAGTTAATTCTGCCTGTGAGTTGTGGTGACTAGGGTTAAGCATAAGGTACTGGTTGATAGGGACCCTTATGGATAGTACTATGTCATGTGTGTAGAATATTGTGAGAGACAGAAATAACTGTTAAAGCTACATGGTTAGTCGGCAATATTTACTAGAGTAACTGGGTTATACCCATGCAGAGTTGTGATAAGGAGGACTGGCCATCCAACCTTATTTTACTTCACTGAAGAGAGAGTGAATACCTCATATTGCCTTTTGTAGTATTCCATTGATAGTTTCATTGTTCATCATTTCATATTCAAGTTATGTACATTTGGTATGCTGCAAGAGTTAGGAATCTTGTAGTTTTGAGAATGTTCGTTTTCGAGATTTTACCATTGACTCTTCGAGATGTAGTTCATGGTCAATCTAAACTAAGAGAGCTTCATTGTTGTATGGGAATTTACTGTTATAGTTGCAGTTTATGATTAATTGAATGTCGGGGCGACATTTGATTTCCCGGGGAGAGTGTAACATGTGACAAATGACACTCAAAGGTTGATTGTTTTTTAAAGGGGAGGCCCATAAAATCACTCTAAGGGGTGATAACTCTAACGGTAAAGTTAACGTTAGACATCTACGGGGTTTACACATCCCACTTCAGGAGCCTCGCCATGTCAGAATACATATCTTCTTCTTGTGAACAAGTCTTGGATGTGTTATTTGTTCTTTCAGGTAATTATACAACATAATGTAATTTCTACAATTAGGTTATATTGTCAGGATCATATTTACATAATGTTTATATGTTGTATTCATGTGGAAAGTCTAAAATAAGGTGTAAAATAGTAAGTGATAGATTGGCGGGTTTCACGGACGCCGTCACCAGATTCGACCTTGTCAGTAATTTGTTATTAGATAAAACCAGGAATTACAGTTGCTGTAAGTGGGTTTTGATATATTATGCAAAGAATATGAAGGATTTTAAGTTTCATTGATTTATTGGTGTTTTTAATAAGCAAAATACTTGCAAGTCCAAAGCTGATAATCTGAATCGAGTTATCTCCCCTGCAAACGAGGTATTGTAAAATCCAAGATGGCCACGCCCATGATTGTTGAATAGTTATTGCTTACGCTCATCAGTGTTTACACTGATTAGGGTTCTACAAAGGCAAAGAACATTATATTCGGGGTTGAACATCGTAACCGGAAAGTGCTTTGTTTATGCATTTAATAAATGACAGTCATTATTTGTTAGATTGAATGGATTATGAAACTTTTCAGTAGATGAGATACAAACTTAAATCAGGATGTTTTTTATGAATTATAATGTGTAGTTTCATAACATGTAATGTTATTATCTTCAAATATTAATGTTACTGTTTATGAATTAGATTTATAAATCATAACAGTAGTAAATCGTTGACCATGGTGCCTTTGATATATTGTTATTTCTGCAATGACTTAAAGAGTTATAATTACATAATTAGTTATAATGCAATTTAGCATTGCCTTGATGCATATCTATTATTCAAGTAATGATAAATATGTCATAATCACCAGAATTAATCTCTTGTTTAATTACCATTTCATGCCTTTGTAATTACGTTTACAAAGTTCATGGTTAAGGCTAAGATAAAAGCAAGTTGAAGTTGTTCTATTTTATGGTGTAGAATTCTTGTAACTTTCATTAAGCAAATAATACCCCTAGACAAACGTTGAAAGTTTGTGTAAAGATTAGTACAGCATGCTGTTGAAATAAGATTGTACTCAAGTACTAATCTATACCATGTGATGTACTAATTGTGAATGTTACACATCCCACTTCAGGAGCCTCGCCATGTCAGAATACATATCTTCTTCTTGTGAACAAGTCTTGGATGTGTTATTTGTTCTTTCAGAAACTATCTGGTATCAATGAACCTGAGGGGTGCAACACTAAGCATTTGCTAAGCATTGCTAAGCATTTGCTAAGCATTTCTAAGCTAAAACACCCTATAGGCCACGGGTTGGTCGGTCTTGAGCACTAGCCTAGCATGCTTAGTTTCAGCGAGCTGTTTCTTCACCCGTTCCCGTTCTAATTTACTCATCACATCGTTCTCTCTCAAACACTCCTCGAACGAATCCCTGTCCTTGCAGTGGAATAAGGCCACCCATCGCGTCTGGTCCCTGAGGTCTTTCAACACCGAGTTGAACTTCTGCGTTAGTACCCAGATGCTGTGCTTTGCGTGCCGGCCGGAGAAGGCCAGGTACGATAGCATGTCTCTCTTTTTTGTTATCTCACGATTAGCGCTGCAGTCGTCCAGTATGAACAGCATCGACTCCCCTTTAAATTTCCCGTGATAAGCTTTCAACCAGTCCTGCAGACGTGTTCCCGGGTCGACTCTGTGTACGTCCGGGTCCGTCATCACCCAAGATCTTTCCGTGTACGCTCTATTCATGTGCAGAGTAGGGCACATGATAACGATGTTGTCGAACACATCCCTGTAGTACCCCTCAAACATATCCAGCACGAAAACGGTCTTCCCACAAACAGTCTGCCCGCACACTATGGCGCAGTGTGGGTCGCGGGGCAAATCAGCAGGCAGTGGCCTACTAGATGGCTTGCCACCATCAGTAGATGGCTTGCACGAATCTCCCATTGTCTATATTAAGTTGCGCGTCCATAATCACGTACAGATATAATTTCAACTTGCCAGCGGATTGAGCCTTCTTGGTAATCTGGTTATTTATCCCTAAGCTGCCATTGTCGATCGCGGTGACGCTACCGTGCAGTTTATCGTCATCCGTGGATCGCATGTCCAACCACAGCGTACTTGGTGGTCGAATTTTCGCCCGATCTTCACGGAGGATAACCCCAAGTCTTTGGTTATGTATGGGTGTTGTTTGATGGCCGGTAGCTTTTTCATCTCATCCCACTGCTGGTATGCCCTCATACCTTGACTGAACAGCTGGTTGGGCACGCCCTTGATGGTCACCTCCACCTTTTCAATCTCGGGGTTGAAAAACTTCTCGCTGTCCCTCCGGAACGGCTTGTAATCCTCCATGGGGACGACCAGGATACCTTTCATCGATCGCGCCGGCACGTTCAGGTTGATATTCCACACAGTGTGGCTCTTATCCCGCCGCGACTGATCTATGCCTCAGTATCGCGATCGTACAGGATAGCCACCTTCCCGAGTACTGGCTTCGAACCTGCCTGGCCAGCTCTGGGCTAGTGACCATGTCGAACTCCAGAGAGATGTTGTCGATGGTGTAACTGGCCTCATCACCGTTCGGCGTACGCACTACTTTGCTGTAGTCGTATTCAAGCCTATCACCCAGCGGCCTGGTAAAGAGCGTGTGTTCGTGAAACAACTTCGAAGTCGGCGGCACGCCAGAACCTGTTACCGTGCGGCTTGGCGATGGCCTTTCACCGTCCCGTGATCTTGTCTAACTGGTCTTGCGTGAAGCCGTTATCCCGCAGCGCAACCGGGATTCGATTTGCTGATGCCCTGGTACACGCCATTGTGCGTTCTCGTTCTCCCTAGCAGGAACTTTTCCAGAGGTCCCGTAGCAGTGAAACCGGTTTTCATTGATGATGCTGTCGTCGATGCTCAGCACCTCGTTACCGCTGATCTTGATGGTGGTTTTCTTGATGATGGCTCGACCTACGTCGGAGGATGACACCACATTCACGAACAACCCCTTAAGTGCTGAACTTGTACAGCCGGCCGTCGACGATTATTACGACGCAGTTGAAAAGAGAGACAACATCAAGCCGTTGGGGCGGGACTATACCAAGTTTACCGTTGATAAGAAGGGCACACCGCGATTGAAGGCTCACCCGGGGGTCGATATCATGAAAAAAGACGGGAAGCCGTATGCTTTGTTAACACTCACCAGTCGCCCTGGTTGGAGTCAACTGATCCGTGATGAACTAGGCTTCATAGATTACGGTGGCGCACGGCCTTAGCTTCCCCCGAAGGTCGTCCAAGATCTGCAAGCAGCCAGGCCCGAACTCAGTAATACCGGGGACATACCCCAACGTGCTAAAGAAACATCAGACAGTCTTGACAAAATATTGGCCACGTACCGTGCCAACCCCTTGCCGGGTCTCGAATTTCCCCTGAGGGAACTGTACGGTCTAGACAAAGCCTTGAAACATGTACGCGGAGAACTCGTGAACAACATGGGGAAACTGAACAAAGTCGACGAGCACATCGTTCGCGAGAAAATAAAACTTGCCGAATCAGACGGTGATATGAAACGGTGTATCGAGGAGAGAATAAAAAACTTGGAAGACGAGAGACGGACTCAGTTGGAATCCACTTCCTCTAACCGGGAAGCCCTCCCATCCCACATCAGCCGCGTGCGAGAAACCATCGATCGAGTTCTAAATGAAGACACCACGTTGGCCAAGAGGATCCGAATCCTCTTCCGAGAGCAAGGGATCACCATCGCCAGCATTCTGACTGCATTGGGCTTCATCATATCAACCCTGGTGGTGTCATTGAGTGGGGGCACCCCCACACCCCCAAGTGGTGGCACACCAACACCACCAAGTGATGGGGGCGTCAAAGACTGGATAAAAAAACTCGGGGAGGCCCTGGCTAAACTGGCTGGTAAGGCCGCCGAAGCCCTGCCCGGCATCCTGGGTAGCATCGTCTCGTGGCTGCTGAGTGCTCTGGCTAAAACTGCCACGTGGCTCAGTCAAAACCTGTGGGCAGCCATCGTCGCCGTGGCGGGTTTGGTGTACGTAGCGGCTAAGGAATTTTTAACCAAATAAGTCCCAAACCGGCCGCAACCCCGCCAACCACCAGGGCTGTTTTACGATCGATACGCTGCTGCAGGTGTGTGTGTGACCCCACAGGGGGTGTTGGTTGAGCCCTGGACTCCAGGGGTGGCGCCACTATACCCGTTTCACCGGTCGTGGATGGTGGGACGTGGGGGACGTTGACATCGGGGTTGACGTCCAACTTTTGGCCCGCCGTGGCTATGACTATTCCGTTGTTGTAGCCCACCACTTTTTTTACCCTCAGTTGCATATCGCTCGGAGCCATGTACAGTCCCATGGCGAAGACGTAGTTGACTTTCGACCTGGCATATTCCAACACGTCTTGGTAGCGTTTGATGGCACTCGGGAGATCAACTGGAGCATTGATAGCATCCTCAATGTTAACAACGAACTGTTTCTGAGCGTCGTAAGCAGTCCCCTTACCGAGGATGTTGGAACGCATTTGCGTCTGCGCACCCAACAGCGCCCACACGTACGTTCGAATCGAGTCGTTCAATCTGATTACCCCGGCACGAGTGAACCCTCTCGACGTGTCCAACATGAACTTTTTCCAGTCATCCGCTGCCCCCTGCTCGAACCTCGAACTCGGTAATCCTTGCTGTTGTCGAAAGCCATGTAACGGTCATCCCAATCGTTTGTTGTGATATGATACGACTTGTAACCCCAATCTTTCACCAGCTGTTTGCTGGCTTCCGAGAAATGCATATTGTGAGCGATGGGGATACCCAACCCGTGGTTCGGCCCCAACAAACGCCAATCCGTCTTAGGGTTTAGTTCGAATTCGTTGCAAATACGTTCGTAGGCCCGTCTATCATACTGGTTGTTTACTGTGTTCCAAGCCTTGTCCTGTGGGAGGGGGGCGCTGATCTCATTGAGGATACGTCTGATCTGGTAGTACACGTGAAACGTGAACACAGACTGACTCAGCGGTCCACGCCGAGTGTCGGTCAATGTCACACCATACCCCGTTGTAGCGCACCACACGGGGAAGTTGAGTTGATTCTGCCAGAACTGCATCGGTTTGTTGAACCAAGCATGAACTACCTTAGCGTTAGTCACCGAAAACCTATACCGGTCGAACACATCTATAAACTGGGCGTCGAAATACAGCCCATCAGCGACCACGATCTTGTGTGAGAAATCTATATCCAGTTTAGGGTAAAACACTCCAGGGGAGTAAAACACTCCTTGGGAGTACATTTTAAAACTATTATATAATGAGTATATATACTCTAACATGTACATAACACTTCCAGGAATAACGAGCCGCGAGGCCGTTTAGCTGATGCATGCGATCGATAACACGTCGGGTCAACTTGAAGCCGCACTCTGCGATATCACCTACCTACCGCGATGGCAACAACAGGCTGATCGTCGGTGGCGCTCGCAACCAGATAACTGACGGCTACTACAGTGTGTGCTCGCTAAGCGACGAGGTCTTCAAGCCCCTGGGAGCCGAACTCAAGATGAACGACTCAAACGGCACAGTGGTGTTAATCAACAACGGAAGAAACTCCTTGAGGCTCGGTCGACCATTGTCGAGGACACTCGGTATGCCACCTGACGAGATAAAACCAACAACTACCGTCACAGGCACGAAGTTACCCGACCTAGTACCGTACCGAGAGCTGTACATTTATCTCGGCCAAGTGAGCACAACGGACAACATTCAAGGTGGCCAACCCTTCCACGATACTGAGAGCAGTACCGGTGAAAGCAGAGAAATACAACGACGGTAGAGCCAAGTCGTTTTCACCGCGGCAGTATAAGAGGTTAACCCGGGGCAACATCCCTGAGCTGATAATATCGGTGTTAGATATAAATCATAATCCCGTGAATATAGGATACCTCAGCATAACGCTACACATAAAATGACCAGCGCACAAGGCCCCGGAATGAAGGTGAAAAAATGTGTCAATGCGGGGATCTCCGACCTCAGGGACATACGCGTATTTGACGACCCCGGAGTAGATGGTAAATTGTACGCCTTGCAACTGATAAACAACATTTACAAATGCGTTGAAGTCCCCTCCATCGGTAGAACCCTAGGTGACATAGTAGATGTCTCAGGAGCGGCCCTCAACACTCGGTTCGACCTAGTCCGTATCGGTGATGATAGATGGGCGGTATCCCAATCGTTCGGAGGCAAACTGTTCGACTTAGAAGATGTTGATAGCACGACCGTCGCCCGAAACAAACCATATACGCTCGTCTTCACCGACGACGACAAGTGGGTGTTGTTGCCCTCTAAAGTCGACTGGTTTCTCAACATTAAGCTCGGCTCCCCCCTACGTGTTCACGGAGAACAAAGACAACTACCTAAACAAAGTCGTTAACAACGGAACCCTGCTCGTAGCTTACGTCCCGGCGCAGAGACGTAGCGTAGTCATCAGCCCAGTTGCCAGTATGGCAGCCCACATGCTATCGAGTAAACCGGGAGTGCAAGACGGAGCATTGCAGTTGGTATCTGAATTCGCTGGCGTGGTCAACATCCTGGCGAGCCTACCGGCGAACTCCACGCTGGTCATCAAAGTCTACCTAGGGGAACCATCACATTATGAAGTCGAAATCGTAAAGGGGATCAAACTCCGGTGGGGGAAACAACACCAGTATCACGTTTGCACTGTTTACGTTCGGGTGGGTGTCGACTCCCACACCAGTCTGCAGGGGGTGACCGTGACCGTGGAATCCACGATATCACGCGGCAAGATCTTCCTACCCGACAACATACACTTCATGGGGGTGAAGTGCACCCCTGAGAAATTATCAGAAAAACAATTGGAAACTATCTTGTAATAGTATTATAGCAATGACTAGGCCCCATCCCAACGCTACACTTAACGATCTAGGAGACACGGAGGGATTCGATCAGCCTGGTGAGGAAGGTGGCTCATACGTCCTACACTTCAAAGACAACGTGTATAGGCGGGCGGCAATGGCCGATCATCTACCCAAAATCACCCTCGGAGGTCCAGGAGACATAGAGGAATTTGATCAGCCCGGCGTGGACGGCACCTCGTACGTCCTGTGCTTATACAACTGTGTGTACGTGCGGCAGCATCTGCCAGACGACTTTATAGAGCCCAAATGGTTGCTCAACATGACCCTCACCACACCTTACGTCTCTTTCCGTAGTGGTAGTGGTGGACTTATCACTAGGGATATCGCCGAAATTAAGAACAGCGGTATCTTGCTCGGGAGGTTTCTATCCGACGACCCTTAAAATATGAGAACTTCCCAAACCCCAAATCGCCCGGGTTACATGTTATATACAATCGGGAATGCACAGTTATCATTTAGGATATAGGCTGACCTACCATTTTCTAGGTTTATGCCCCCAGGCTCCACATTAATCATAAAACTCTTTTTAAAAGCCGCCCGTAGAGTCTCATGGGACCTTTTATCTGGGGTGGAAATAAGATCATCTGTTGATTCACCTAGAGACCGCCATTGTAGTATCGTCATACGACGGGACTCGGGCCCCGGTGAGGGGTTGCTGCCCCCCTTAATAAGCCACTATATATTTAGTGCATACCAAAGTTTACCACCTATTGACCTTTCCGCTATTCACCTACGTAGGCCTTATAAGCTTCAAGTATGTTGATCGACTATTAACTGAAGCCCAATTAAAAAATATCTCATAAGATATATTATATGCACACAGAATGGGGCTGTACCCAGTCGCGGAGGAAGCCCCGAAGCCACTGGAAACCGTAGACGGATTCCGCTTGAGACAGTTATGCGGCATAAAACGCCAACTAGAACAAGACCGTGACACACGGGCAGCATTGTATAAGAAGTACCATAGAGCTTCCAATGTCGTGGATGGGGTTGATACCGCCCTTATGGCTGCCAGTATGGGGTTAGGGGCAGTAGGTATTGGGTTGTTGGCTACCATCATAGCTGCACCCGCAGTGCTAGGCATCGAAATAACAGCTGGGGTGTCAGGGTTGGCCGGATTGGTGTTTAAGTTTGTGTCACGCAGGCTGCACCGGAAGGCATTGAAACACGACGAGATCAGGATTCTGGCTGAAGCAAAGCTGAACACGGTAAGTGAGCGTATTTCTACAGCACTCACTGACAGTAAGATCTCAGAGGAGGAATCTCGTTCAATCCTCTCTGAACTCGATAAGTACCGTAAGATGAAACAAGAAATCTGGCTCAAGTCTCATAAGTCTGCTATCGGCGAAGACGAGAAGAAAAAGTACATAGAACAAGGGGTGCGAAACATTAAACTGTTTCACATGTCATAGTGCCACGTGTGGCCGGGAAGTTAACAAAACAACGTGGCAGAGCGGCACAGTAGTGCCAAGTGTGGGCGGGAAATTAAAAGTAGTAGATATACTGGTGGCGAGATCTAAGGGCCTGACAAAAGCTTTAATTGTGAAATAAGGCTTTGCAGAGGCTTTTGTTGGACTTGATCCCGGACTATCATTATATATACTACTGATTGATTGACTAAAACCTTTTATCTGAGCACTATTTTAATGGGAATGATAGTATGTTATCTATAACAGGTGAAGTATGTGCTAACGCAGTACGGAGATGGAATGCGATGCGGGTATAGCTAATGCCTTATTTGGGCATATTATGATCGCTGCGTGGTAATGTGGATATAATACACCAGCTATTAATATCTTGAAAGTAGTGGTTCATGTTTTGCTCGTTAAAGGAGACATATTGAAGATAAACTTCTTAACATGTTTTATATGGCCAGACAAAGTATAGCTTTGTGCTGTGACGTGATAGTGGAGCGGCGTCTGCCATTTTCCTTTGTTTACGTTCATCTGCGTGCGTTCATCTAAAACAACAATAGCGTGATTTTCCGTCATTAAGCTGTGTGCAGTAGATGCGAGATGGGATATTGTGTTGCATGGGGCTGTACTAGCCTGTCTCATTGTCCCTGAACCACATTAATTTCCCTACTACCTAGCCCTCCCTGCAATCCTAAAACCCTAAATGAAGCAAGTCTAGATTTTCTCACTGGGTCTCCTTTTCAGTTTAAGTGGGTGTATTTGCTACTATCATTATTATATATATTATATATTATATCAGTCCATAAAAAAGAGTCCCATGCATGTGTTTTTCCTTAAGACAACCAAGCCTAAGGGCTGATTTACCGAGGACATTTTGAATACAGCGCTGTCTTGTGTCCTTGCATTTGAAAATAACTTCCATTGAAAAGACGAAATTTGACGAACGTGACTTGCCGATATAAAAGCCGCTCAATGTGTTTTCAACACAAACATGGTGAACTTCTCGACAATGTTTAGAATGTCTATTTATATTGGAGCCCAAGCTATTCTTGAAATCTGCTATATCTAGAGTTTCTATAAGCCCCAAATCAAATCATTTCCGATTTTAATAATACCCCAAAAAAAAAAGAAAGAAAGAAAAAGAAACATTACAACGTTTCCAGCAGTTCATTTCGATATATTTTGATAGCAATCGTCATTAAGACAATTCCTACGTTTGAATCCCATTAAACATGCCGTGTAGTTGGTGCATGCTGAGGACATGTTGATAATCACACAGCTGTAGGTTACAGCTGTTTAGGCGCCAAGCAACACATGACACTCTGTTTAGGTGAGGTGCGGTTTATTGAGATAGTCAATTAGTCAAACAAGCCCTGACAATAGACGATGCAATCTGTGATACAACTAGATAAGTATTTTGTAACCCTGTAATTTTACAATAAAATTGTACATTAAAACAAAGGAAATATAACAACATATGACAAAAACCGTACCCATTTGTGGAATAGAACTCTAGAGACTAGGCCATGTTGTGATTTTTCCCTAGATCACATAATAATAATAAATAATAATAATGTGGGTATTTATATAGCGCTAGATCCAGGTACTAATACCCGCTCATGGTGCTAAAATACTATAGGAGAAAAGAAAATAGGTAAAACTATTTACAGAGAGACAATTGAACATAGAAAGTCTAGTAATAGACAAGACGAAAAAAGTGTGTTTTTAGAGACGATTTAAATGTGTCCAAATATTCAGCATTCTTGATGTGAGTGGACAAGTTGTTCCAGAGACTGGCGGCTGCGTGTTGGAATGATCTTTTCCCATAGGATGAGAGTCGAACTTTAGGAATGACAAGTAGCTGGTGATTCTGGGATCGTAATGGTCGGGTTGGGATGTACTGACACAGAAGACTGGAGAGGTATTCAGGTGTTTGTCCATGTAGAGCTTTGAAAGTGATACATAGAATCTTGAAGTTAATCCGGAATTTGACAGGCAACCAGTGTAGAGACATCAGTGAAGGTGTGATATGATCTTTCTTGGACTTGAGGCAGACGATGCGAGCTGCTGAGTTCTGTAAATTTTTAAGTTTCTGAAGATGAGTTGAACTGAGGCCAAAGTGCAGACTGTTACAATAGTCGAGTCGGGAGAGTATAATGGATCGAACCAAAGAATGAGCACATTCTGTTGTGATGAGATTTCTGATGGAGCTGATGGTTCGCAGATAATAGTGACAGTTCTTATAAACATGGTTGACTTGCGGTTCCAAAGACAAACTTGCATCAAGATATACTCCAAGATCCTTAGTGACAGGGGAAGGTTGAATCTGAGATGTTGAAATCTTCACATTGCAGATGGAGGTTTTCTGTAGCTGTTTGGAATTTCCAAGGACGAGCAACTCCGTTTTGTCATCATTCAGTTGGAGTTTCCTTGTGTTAATCCAGGTCTTTATATCGGAAACGATCTGTAGATCAGTCACTGGAAATTGCAGATTAAGAATCCTGGTAACCTGATTGTCATCAGCATAGGCATAATGCCCACAGTCATGAGAGTCAATAATCGCGGGAAGAGAGTTTACATATAGCAAGAAGAGAATGGGACCAAGGACCGAGCCCTGGGGCACGCCACATGTTAACTCTACGTTGTCAGATGTATGATTCTGAACTTTTACAACCTGTGTTCGCTGGTCCAAATATGAGGAGAACCAGCTAAGTGCTGGTCCTTTGACACCAACTTCATGTTCCAATGTGTGTAACAGGCACTTGTGGTCAACCGTGTCAAGCGCGGCACTTAGGTCGAGTAGGACTAATGCTGCCATATTGCCACTGTCCAGGATCATTCTGAGATCATTCACTAAATGAAGGAGAATGGTGTCTTGTAATGTGGCAATGTGACAATACGTTCACTATCTCCACTCACACAACTCGAAGAAAACTATGGCACATATATACATATAGAAAGCTTAGGATAATGGTTGTTAAAACAGAAGGTTAATCAAAATGCTCTTGGGCTTTACATGAGTACCTACACTTACACGTGGACTTTGGCTTTAATTGAAATTAACAAATTTAGTTATTTTTTACGACATTACCATATTTAACAAATAACCAAATAACATTATTTAGAATGTAACTAATTTAATGACTCTACAAAAGAACTAATAAACGTAAGCATAATGTAGTGTTAAAGTATAAACTAACGCATTTAAAGTTTGTGCTGCCATATGGACCTTGTTGCCTTGTCTCTAGTACTTTTGTTGGGTTGAGTCCCATCTGGGATTCGAACCCACAACCTCAGAGTCAGGAACCTAATCGCCAGCACACCATGTTACACGCCTTATTTCACATGACAAAGAAAGTTTATACACATAGCAAAAATATTGGTCCTGGTCCACTAATGGATGTCGGGGTGGCTGAGCAGGTCAGGCGGCTGACTTTGTGAGCTGGCGATTAGGTGCCTGAATCTGAGGGTGCTGACTCGAATCCCAGATGGCACTCAACCCAACAAAGTTCTAGAATCTGTACTTTTCTAGAAAGTGTAATCCCAAATATTACATGTTACGTTTGACCACATTCTAAATGGCATTGTGTATCCATAACACATATATGTATAGCTCGACTGGAATCTTTAGAATTTTAATACCTCTTTTCTGTTTCTATAACCTTACTCTCATTTCGTATGCATAATAGATAAAACGAGCTAGATTGGTTATTTCTTAGAGATGCATCAATATTTTGCCACCTTTACACGCTATTCTTAAAAGGTAGGGCACCAGCTCTGAATTTCATCAATACTTTACAGATTTATATTCCAAATTGGGAGACAGATATCCCTCTGGCTCAAGAAGACGCTTATATTCCGTATATAACTTTTAACGTGAACTATTTTCAAGAGAAGATGTCCAACTGATCATGTATCAGAGTGTCAGAACACATAAGGTATGAAAAAGCCGTTTCGCTCATCAAAAGCATTAACGTTCTACAAAGAATGGACAAAGACATGGTTAGAATCAGTTCTAAGTGGATTTGGATCTCGGCTTGAATTCCATTATTACCTTCCCTGTTTCATTAAGAGGCAACCATCCGCAATAAAGGTCGCTCTAACTCTAAAATAGTGTTCAAAGCAGCCTTGAGCTAAATACACTCATCAGAAAATGGGGAGCTTTAAATATATCTTCTGGCTCATTGTGGTTGTGGATTCCGTTGGTACAGCGTTGTCCGCATCTTGTCCCTTTTTTCATCCCGCTGAAACGTGTCCCTGGCAGCAAGCAGGATGTTCTGCAGGGCGTGTAGGTACAGGATGCTGGTGTTGGTGTTGGTGAACCTTTCAACTGTGTAGTTCTTCACAACGCTGATACATGTTTGAGGCAACCCTGTCTCCTTAGAAGCATACTCCACCGCTTTCCGAACCTCCTCAGAGTCAAACACGTATGGAATATTGTCGGAATCCTTCAAGAGTGGTTCAACTGCATCAGAGTGTGTCAGGATCACGTGGACTGACAGAACTGAAAAGAAACATTCTCATGTAAATCATTCATCTTTACACACCAAGGACGTTTTGAAAATTGAGCCGGTTTTTTTTAAATGTAGTATTTACCTTAAGTTTTATTGAATAGGCCATCATCTTCACAAACACGTTTTGATTAATTATAAGTTGCTGGAAGTGAGCAATCATATTGTAATTTGAGTAATAAATACTACGTGTCGAACTTTAAACTCTAATTTCGTCTGCTGTGCCTGTCAAAGACGTCAAACGTAAACCTTGATACACCCGAAAACATAACCTTTGCCCAATGATGACATAATAGGTCCAGCAATTCTTGCGACGTGAGCTTAACTTGCTCCCAACTGGACCATACCAACTGCTCTCTCCCTTGTAGGTCTCGGCATGTATCCTTCCCGTGTTCTGCGGTATTTTATTGTTGAATGATCACGTTCGTTTGTCATGACATCGTTGTTATTCCATTACGTACAGTCAGGTCATGGGTGCAGCGATTTGTTATTGGTAGAGAAATACTATCATCTGCATTCAATTGACTTAAACTATTTGCAGTTAAGAGTAATAATTCAGTATAATTAGAACAGTTAATACCTGAACAATGTATCTGATTTTTAAACTGCCCTGGAAAAATACTCTTGTCGAGCAAGATGGTTCAATTATGAAGCTAAGTGTAGAACACTTTTTAAGCATAAACTGTGTTCTTGAATATCGCTGTACATTTCATTTGGCAGATGGTTTCATACAATATTAAGCTTTCAAAAGAAATAGTTAACCTTAGTTAGTTTTGATCGTTTGATCAATCAACAAATGATCTCTGTTACGTACATTTATGCTAATTTGTTGAATGGCGCAGCTGAAAATAGTTCCGGCAAAAAAGTCTTATTTCGGTCAGTCATGTGACGATTGTATATTTTCAGGTAGGTGCAATATTAACTGCAGTTTTTCATCTCTAAATAAATAAGCACTAAATAAAAAGGTACAGTTACCTCCTCGTGAATGTAGTTTTATCAGCACATTTATCTGTCGCTTTACATTTTCGGCTATTGCAACCCCTGCCTTTTGGACAATAACTACAACGACGCCTTGACCCTGTGCTGTGGTGGAAGGATGCTGGAGCTATCCATAGCTTCTAGCGTTGGTTTGATCTGAGCATAAATGAAAACAATAAATTTTCTTCACACAGTCTTTGAAAGCCAGACAAAATGAAACTGACTAACACACAGATAATAGAGCAAAGATGGAAAGAAGTATACATCTTCAATAAAACTTCGGGCACAGGTTATGTTGCATCGTCTTTGCCTGGGTCAAAGATTAATTTCTGACACCTCTGGCAGTTTTCTGCGGATTTCAAACCGAAAAGGCACTGTATTACCTTTTATTATGCTAATATAGACTGAAAACGCACCACCAGTAAAATGTATTTTTATCCGGGCGTAATTCATCTGAAAATATATCAGCGAATGAGGCATACACAATGTTCTTGACAAAGCATGATGAAAAAAACATCCCTAAATCCACTGTGGGCGACATCACCAAAACGCAACCAAGTGCGTGCACATCAAGGAAAATGTGTTGTCTTTTTGTCAGGAAAAGCATTCAGAATAAGACTAAACGACTGTCTCTTAAAAGCCACATCACTTGTTGCTGTTGACGTAAATGGCATTGACACAAGAGATGCTAAGATTGACAGCGGAGGAACGTGAACGTGTCTTGGGAATGCTTCAAGTTGGCATGTCAAGTAGAGTTGTTGCGCAGCGGTCTCAGTTCCACCATGCAACCATCCTCAGACTACAGATCAGATAAGAGCAGACAGTGTACAGATACTTCTCTGAGATCACCATTATACAGTTCGTCGCCATCTTGAAGATGCGCTGCGTCAGGTGTGGAATGTTATCCCCCAGGACACTGTTCAAAGACTCACTGGGTCAATGAGGAGACATAGCATGGCCTGCGTTGCTGCCAATGGTGGACATGCCCGATATTGACTTCTTATTTTGACCCCATGTGTCTTCCATACACTGGTGACGTACATGTAATCATTCTGTGTTTTGTATACCCTTTGTTGTCTTTCTTAATAATCTATGTATTCCTCTTCTAAATAAAATTGGTTACAGCTCAAGCCGTTTTTGTGATATGTCAAGATTTCTTACTGTTGCGTTTTCAGTGCAGTTCAGTATAACATGTACTAGTTCCTTTAAGCTTTGGCACAACTCGTGTGAGTCACGAAGGACATTCTTTGTGTGGAGGCAAATTTAATGCGCCAAGGTTACTGACAAACAACCGATTGCGGGGTAATTTTGTAAAACTACACCTGACCCTGCTCATTGTGTTAATTGTCAACAATCTTGCCATAATGCACCAGCCTCGTACTCGCTCTGTAGGCGACAATGTTCATTGTACTTACTTCTTCATAGAAAGGAACCGCTCCCGTAACAATCTTCTCAATGCTGTCATCTGTGATGGTGTCACTGTTGAATACGCCCGGCATGTCAATCAACCAAAAATAGGGCTCGCAAGTGCAGTTTTCTCGACAGGACTGACGGCAGAAATCGTCTCGGTGCAACTGCGAAACGCAAACAGGAATCACTATATATCATAATCAGAGAATCCAGTTACATACTTCCTTCTGTCTGATAGGCTGGTGGCGCACCACGCATACATCCATACTTGGTTATCACAACCAAGATTTACTTAAACAACTACGATACAAACATAGCATGTGATGCTAAAACACTCCTTTTCAAATGCTGGGCAAATAGGTGTCTTACTTTTAACTCTATTTTCCTTTTATCACAAACCTTTGTCACAATGTCACATATAGAATATTTTGTTATTTGAATGCCATACTATGGATATCATGCCACCAAGAAAAGATTGATACGGTTGCCATAAACAGTAAGATTACCATAATGGCTATGCTGTGGCAATAGTTGAATATACTACTGAGGATTTCTTTAATTATACACATGTAAGCACGCACGCACACATGCATACACTGGTGTATCTGTACACTTGGTGCACCTCTAAGGGGTAAAATGAACATGCATATTCACCTTGGAATTATCACATTCAACAACTCACATCTTTAGTGTAGCTTCCATGTGTTCCAATTTCCACAGGAAAATAATTCGAGACGTTCCTGTTCCCTCTCATGGCGGTTTGAATTCCATTTGCAAGAGAGGATTTACCAAATCCAGTCTGTCCAAACAAAATGACGACAATTCCGTTTCTCTGTGTGACTTGGGTTATGCCACGGCGAAGGTTCACTTCTCCCTGAAATGAAACAAGTCTCGGGATATACAAAACAATATAGTTCCATACATAGGTCGACAAGTAGGTTCCACATGTCACTGAAGGCAACATGTATTTATTTTGATAAGTTAGTTAGTTACCTTTTCAAGGATTAGATCTACAGTTTAACACCAAACTCTTAGTGTTGAATTCATACTTTCAGAAACACCACCAACATGATGGTCACTAACTGGTGACGTATCAGTATTATGGCGTATAATGGCGTATAATGGCGTATCAGTATTATGTCCCAGTCCTATCAGAAATACCTCTGGAGTCCAGACCAATGTCACATCTTGCCCCCATTTCTCCGTCGGTGGTGGCTGAAACATGACAGCAATACTCAATGTCATTATTATCTCCTTTATCCTAAGAACAACAATGGTTGGGTAAATTGTATAATGTCACTTAACAAATCAGCAAACATAGTTTACCATACATATGTGATAGAAAAGCATACATATATAACGCCACCCAGTTTTAGAAATTACTTTACAAATTAAAACAGGGATACACATACCCAGCCAACACAAAACGCCGTTACGCACACACAGACACACAGACACACACACACGCACGCACGCACGCAGGCGCGCATAATATATATTATTATGCATATGAATTGCACATATACTTTCAGCTGTTACCGTGTTAGTGATCATGATATGCAAAGAAAAAAGTGTCTATTCTTTCACATCGATTTCCACATGTTACAACGAGACAGCACACCTCAGGCCTACATGTGTAAGATGAGACTGTCAGCCACTTACAGGAGTTGGGGGCCTTTCCTTGGACTGTGTCCATCCCATGACTTCTGGAAGATAAACAGTTGTGTACCTGATCATGGCGTTACTATCACACACATATCGGGACAGTATATTGAGTTGATGGGACGATTTGTATGTGTCACTTTCCTCTAACTGAAGCATGTCACCTGACACTTGCACTGTATCAGATGTCACAGCCATAATCTATAATGTCACACGTGTCCACACATACCAAGTGGATTCAGGGAACATTTCTATCAGATACAAAGACACAGTCTGTTTACAATTGAAGTGCAATATGTTCTTTTTAAGAATTTAGAGCAGAACGCACTCCCATGGGACTACTGTAGCACTGGTCACAGTGTCTGGTGCCGTGCTTTAACATCATGATGAGTGACGGAAACACTAGTTAAGGCTATTTTGTATTTAACTTAACTGATTGCTAAATACCACTCAAAATATCAAGGGTTCAATTCTACAGACGGAGATGATTCGCGACCAAACTATGTCCACTTTGAACTATGTTTAAGGCCTTCTATATGTTTGGAGCATCTGGCTATTATCGTAAAGTATAATGTGCGCTACGGCCGGTTAACCGTGGCTTACACTTATATACTTCAATTTCACATAAATAACGACATGGACATATACAGTATAAATAATGCACTTTAGTTTAAAAAGAAACATATTATAATACCTTTATACATCCATTCCTACCAACTCATCCGAATAACACGTGCAAGTGACGCAATATTTTTACATGCTTTTTTTTTTTTTTTTTTAAATACGGAGGTTTTGGACGTCTATACACTGTATAATGTTTTCAGGTCCAAAGGCATGGCACCAAAGCGATGTTTGTTTTAAACACATTGTATTTCAGGAGAAAGAAAAGGGATTGGCAAACAAGCTCAGTGGGCTTATATAAATGCCTCTCTCGAACATATACATATTTACGGAAGCTATTTACAACAAATCAATTGCAATGAAGTAATAGATGTGTTGGTACCACACATTTGCTCGTTGAATAAAATATGGTATTTAATTGATGAAATTTAAGAATAATGTCTTAAGTCATGTTAAATCTTTTTGAAAAGTAGATGAAATAGTGAACAGAGGAGATTAGTTTTTTGTGAGTTTCAGTGTCTACATTATAATTACCATATAATACTGAATTTATGTGGTATCCGTTTTGATAAATGTACATTGAGAAACGTAAGTCATTATACAACGGACAGGTGAACAAGTAATGAATGTTGTCTTCTCTCGGGTGACCGCAAGGGCAGGCCAGGTTTGAAGAGATGTGTCTATCGAACTTTTGGGAATTTATATCGTTACACCCAAGCCTGATGCGCACATGGATTACTTGACATTGCCTGTTACCAATATTGACGTCAAGGAAAATACGAGGCGCCTAGATAGTAAACGAGTGAAATCAGTGTGATTATTAACAGAACTTGTTGATCGTGGCATATCATTCCATTGTCTGATTATATCTGATATAAAGGATCTAGCATAGAGAGTAGATCTGCATTAGATATTGCGATTTTATCCAGAATTTCTTAGCTTGCAGTTACCATTTTGTGATTTAGACGGGCTTAAGTTTTGCAAGTAAGTCGGGGTATACAATTTTGTGCATCAGCTTAAATTTCTGAATAGATCTTCTTTCGTCCAATGCGTAAAAATTTGTTTAAAAAATGTTAACAACTAAGTCATTAATGTATATCAGGAATGATAAAGGACCCAAAACAGAACCTTGTGGTACTCCTTCATTAACACTAAGGAAATCAAATCAAAATCCATTTATAACAACTTGTTGTTTTTTGTCTTGCAAACCATTTCAATAAAGAGCCTGAAATCCCTATTTTTTTCTAGTTTATAAATCAGACCTTCATGCCAAACTTTATCAAATGCTTTACTGCTGTCAAGGAAAACAGCTTTAACTTCTTTACCAGTGTCAAGTGCTTTTGCAATGAAATCGTACAAATAGGTCAGCTGGTATGAAGTTGAGTCACCCGAAGTAAAGACTGACAGAAAAGTAGTAATCATGTTGCTGTCTCTAACGCAATTGTAGACATATTTATAAACACAGCGTTCAATAACAGACACTGGTCTATAATTGGATCAAGCGTGTTTATCGGCTTTCTTGAAATGGGGAGTAACCGATGCATGTTTCCAGACTGAAGGAAATTTAATTATAAATTAAAGATTTTTGTCAGGGGCATGTTTAGACTGGTAGCCGTAGCTTTAATAAATGTGTTACTAATTCCATCTGCATCCGATGCTTTAGATGTATTAACAGAGTTTAGCACATCTAGAATTTCGTTAGAAGTTAACATAATTTCGTTAAATTTGACTTTTGTTTGTTGAGATAATGGAGGTGAGGCTTGTGAAAGGTTCTCTTCTGTAGATCGTTGGGATTGTTTGTTTGTTTGTTTAGCTCTTCTATATTTCTCTTTCGAATCAAATTTCGAATATTATTTGTAATGCATAGTTTGTCATTTTTTCTGATAGTTGCTACTTTATTAGCAATATAAGTTTGGATTAATGTGTCAGCAAAATAATGAAATTGTGAGTAACCTTGTTAACATGTTCAGATTGGAGGAGCAACTGCCAATCATGGGACATTATACGTCTATTCAAGCTGTCTTCGTCCGTTAAGTTATAGTTGAAGATTCATCTTTTCTGACATTGTTGCTTTTGCTTGGAATATTGAACACTAACGTACACTGGACGGTGGTCCTTACAAATAGGATCAAGGACTCCTGAACAGCTGACACTTGATGAGCAAGAAACAAGTAAAAGACCAAGTAATGAGCAGCTAGTGGCAGTAATTCTAGCTGCTACATTAAATATTTGGGTTAGGCCAAAGGAAGATTTTTTGTACTGTCTGAAAGTGTGTCTATGTTAAAATCACCCAGAATAACAGTATCTATATTAAAATCGAAAGCATTACCGATTGATTCTTCGATTGAATTCCAATAAAAGGCACTCTAATCAGCTCGAGAAAAGCATCCTATTAATAATTTGTTGTTGTTTTTGTTTTGTTTTCTGTTTAACTGAATTCAAATGGCCTCAAATCCGGGGTATAAAAGGTCATCTAAGACTTTAGCAACTAAATAGTCTCTAACGAAAACGGCAAGCCCACCACCTCCTGTGAGTCTGTCATTCTTGAAAGGAGGAGAAAATCCAGGAATGTGAATTGTTCATTATGAAAATCATTTCTAAACCATGTTTCAGAAAGACCTATAACATCATTATTTTGAACTTCTGCACTAATTAGGTCATTCTTACCCTTTAAACTATGAACGTTTAAATGAGCGATGTTAGCTAATGTACATGGTCGCGATCGATCTAAAATATAACGTGCATAAAATGAAACGTTCAGAGCACTTTAGAAAAAGTCTAAAAATACTAAATTCCTTCTCGTTAACGTTACCCTAATGTTTCAAAGCCACAACGATTATACTTCCAACACGTATAATATGTTACTCTCATGGTAAATTAGTTATGAAATGTTCGCAATAGACAGTGCAAGCCTTATATCGACATAAACGCTAAAAACAATGATTCATTTGGACATAAAATTAAGCATTTAATATACATATTTCTTCAGACCATTTAGTGGTGGTAAATATGGATAAAATGGTCATCTAAAATAGATGTGTCATGTACTCTGACCAGAGAAGGAAATCAAACATACACACATTTAACCAAATTCTGTGTAACTTTGTACAGCTTATGATTAGAAAAAGTTGAGGTTTCAAAAAAGGACTTACTGGTCTAAAAAAAGACGTATGAAGGAAGTAGTATATACAACAGGGGTACGAGATCACTTCCAACAAAAGACTCTGTAAAGCTTTATTGATTAAATAAAGCTTTTGTCAGTCCCTTATCTCTCCCTGCTAGTGTGCATGCCACTTTTGAATCCCCAGCCAAGTTCCTGGTCACTATGACCGCGAATATACCCAAAAGATAGAAAGGTTTTAAAAAGTAGTAAAATGTCCCCAGCAGCCACAATTCCCCAAGGGTGAAATAGAAAGATGTTGCGCTTCTCCCCAGGGGAATTGCCTCGGCTGCCTTTCTCTCGTCATGAGAGTGCCCCGCTCAGTGAGACCCTTTTCAGGGACCCAACTGATATGATCCTGAGCCTTACCGAAACACCTCACATCACAGAAAGTTGTAAGTGCTCCTCTGAGGCAACGGCGGGATACGAACCCATATGTATACCCAAACTATACATAATGAGCCACACCACTCAACCGATTGAGCTACCGGGGACTTAGCCAAGCAATCTCGCTTTAACGGGTCTATTCTGAGATTGCATCATCCTACAAAGCTGGGCTCTGTCTATATTAACGCAAAGGAAGTTTGGAACCATTTTATCACGTCATTCTTAACCGGCCCTGTCTATACTTACTACAGTAGCGCAAAGGATGTCTGGGACCTGTTTTTAAGCCCGGTTACTGTTAACGGGATATATACAATGTCGACTTTTGAAATTCTTATAGTGTGTAACTTAACTTTTATCTCGCTATGTTTTGTGTGCATCGGGTATTATATTATTAGAATTAAAAATCGCTTGTTATATTGTAAGATGGAGTGTAACGAACTGCTCGAACAAATGTTGGTGTTGCCGGATGATAAGAGCGATAAGCGAGATAGACTGGTGGCGCTGGCGGTCGGCGGCAAAGCCAAACAATACTGGGGCGGTGACCACACTCCCGTTAAAATTCAGAAAATGCCTCCTGATGAGATCGATAAGCAGTACGTGAGATACGAAACCCGGCTCGGGGCCGAGATGACAAAAAATATAGGGTCGACCATGACGCAGATCTACACCGGTTTAGCGTCGTACTTCCTTCCCATTCCCCCGGAACATCGACTTTACCTGTGGGAAGATCTCGAGAAAGATCAATTCATCGAACACGCTTTGAGCGCCGTCAGCTGTGTGTTGTACCACGAATACGGTATGTTTTTAGCTCCGGTGACGGCAGCGATCATCATGGCAAAGCATTGCCAATTTAAAGAGGGAAAAAATAATAATAATAGTATACAAGATGGAAACTGCCCAGCAAGAAATGACTCCGACTCCAACACAGGTGCAGGGGGAGGAAATACCGACACAAGTCACCAAGAAGAAGAACCCTAAAAGGGTCGCCGCCAGTAGAAAAGGTGGTTTAGCTAAGCTCCATGACAAAAATTTTATACTCTGTGGATTGCAGGCGCAGCTCTGCTGCCGTGACAGCATTATTTATGTTATATAATAAGCCACAACCAGCACCAAAACCCACACCGCAACCACAATTAGAGGTCAACCCCCATATTATGTTATAATTAAAAATATATTTTATATTATATACATAATGTCTGAAGGAAAAACATTCGTTAACGATGCATACCACGCAACCGTGGTCGCCAATCTAGCTGTAGGATACGCTCGGTTGACCAAAATGGTTCTCAAACAACCCACGATCAAACTCGATTTCGACCTGCAGGATATGGGCATGCTCATCATGAATTTAGGGATGGCGATGGCCAACAAGGACGTCCTCGTAAAACAAGGAATCATACCGGAAAATATTTTAAAGTAAAATAAATATATATAGGATGGCTACGATCGCTATGATGGTCGGCGGGGCTTTAGTCAACACCCTGGCATTTTCCGGGAGTAATTACCTGTTCTCGAAATTACGGGAGTCGAACGCGGCCGAGGTAGAAGCGAAACGAAAACGGCAAGATACGCAATTCGCGTACGCGAAAAAACGCATGCAGAGACTCGATTTCATTAACGATCAACTCGAGCGTTAAAACCATGCCGTTCGAACGGTAAAACAGCTTGAACCTCTCGATGAACCCACACTCTCCCAGTATTACGCGCCTTCCCCGGAACAAAAAAATCGAGAACTGGCCTTCATCGCGCTTGGTCTAGCAGCGAGCGTGTTAATTGCAAAACAATTAGACTAAGTACTCATATAGTATATCAAAGATGAGACCCACTCCGTATCGTTGTCAATACGTGCTTTTGGGGACTACCGAGACTTGTGGTAGGAAATGCAGGACCGAGGGGTACTGTTGTTTTCACATCTAAGAAATGGTTTCGTGAACTACACATGCTCCGTGTGTGGTATTGGAGTGAAATGCCATTACTGTTTATGTAGAGCCCACGGGGCAAACATGGTTCGAAACCAACTTATTTACGTCAAGAAAAAAGATTATTTGAACGAACGTAAGTGTCTCCTCAGAATGAAAATTTAAAAATGCTTCATTTTTTGCCTGGCAGATAAGGCCGATGGAGTTACCTCCCTTACATAATGGTGACACAATTAGAGATTGGCTTGCACCTAGGTATAACAATGTCTACTATTCAATTGATTCGAATTCCGCCCACGAAATCTTTTGGTCTGAGAAGCTGGTTGATGTTTCCAGGTAAATGCAGTATTGACAACATCAGACCTATGATCATTAGCAAACTCGAAGAGGAAATAAACGAATTGGGGCACATCAACTTTCAAATGACGGTTGTTACTACAAAGCTGGATGTCTTCAGAGAACAATTCTTGACTGAATCAGCCAATATATATACGTGTATCCCCAACGATCTGGAAATAATAAAACGGGAAAGCTATCCTGAGCCCAGAATCGATACGGTTATTCTGAATATAGCGCTGGACGGGGGACTAGATTCGTGGTGAAAAAAAAAAATATGTGCGCTTCATTTTTTTACTCGGTACCAAACACCCAATTAGAGATTGACTTTGCAATTAAGTATAACAATGGTTACTGTCCGAGAGCTTAAACGGATTGCACGAGAGTGAGGTGTAGTCGGTTACTCCCGATTAAGGAAACCTCAGCTGTTGAGATTACTCAACATACAATCCCCGCCCACTATAAAACAACTCAAACTCCAAGCGAAAGAGCTGGGGCTGACGGGAGGAAAGCTGGACTAGTCGAACTATTGCACGACCCTGTACAACCTCCTCCCATGGTGAAACAACTCAAACTCCAAGCGAAAGAGCTGGGGCTGGTAGGTTATTCCCATATGAGAAAACCCAAGGTTGGTGAACTGTCGTCGATCTACAGTTTGTGCGCACTGAACACGCTTTAGGTAATTATCTGAGAGGCTGGCGGATGAATGTAGACAAAAACATAGACATCGGCGACGTCAAACCTCTGATCGCTGACAAAGTCAAAGAGGAATTGAACGGCCTGGGAAGCCTCAAATTTCGGATCATGGTGAAAATGTTGCTCGATAAACAGCAGACGGACGGTGCCCTAGAAAACGTTCAGCCTCACTTCAGGGGTAAACAAGAAGTCGCGACTCAACCAAAGACGGTAGACGCGTCCATCGACACCTCGCTTCAACCGATACGAGAATACCTGGAACGCTTCATGCACAGGGGTTACGGGTGGACCGTGGACAAAATCGATAAACTCTATTTAGACGTAGCTAACTACATGCCATTCAAAGGCAGATCGTACCTAGCCTTGCCCCCTTACTACAAGAAAAAACAAGCCATGGTCAACATCAAAAATAGAGGTAATAATTGTTTGAGGTTAGCGATCAGATCCCGCTTTGTTTCCGGCCGACGTTAATTAGAACAGACCTTTGAGCTACCCCGAAGACGACGGACTCAACTGGGACGGTATAGACGAACCTACCCCCATATCTCGGATCACCAAAATCGAAAAACAGAACCACATAGCCATCAACGTCTTTGGACACGAAGGCAACAAAACGATCGTGCACAGGATCAGCCCAGTGACCGAGGGCCACGTGATCAATACATTAATGATCCAGCAAGGTGACAAGTACCACTATGTGTGAATAAAACACTTCAGCAGGCTGTTGTACGACCAATCGAAATACAGAGAGAAAAAAACACTTCTGCAAATGGTGCCTGCACGGCTTCACGCGAACTGATTTATTAGAATCCAACCAGGAGGATTGCCTAGGCATGGAACAGACGGCCGTACGAATCGACATGCCCAAGGAAGGTGACAACATCTTAAAATTCACCAACCACAAAAATCAAATGCCCGTACCTTACATCATCTACGCAGACTTCGAAGCCTTAATTAAACACGTTGACATCGGGCCGTCCATGGAGAAAAACACGTATAAAACACAGGAACACGAGGCCTGTGGGTTCGGGTACGTGGTCGTCCGATGCGATTGGAAAACAAACGCTCCCGTGTCGTACAGAGGTCGCGATGCGGCTGAAAAGTTTCTCATGTGTTTGCAACAGGAAGAAAAAAATCATCAGGAAAAAAATTGTACACCGTCGTTCCCATGCGGTTGACTCAAGCCGACCGGCGAGCTCACGATAGCAGACACGTATGCCACGTTTGCGATGAACCGCTGAACGGCAATTCGGTGAGAGATCACTGTCACATCACCAAGTACAGAGGTGCAGCCCACAGCACGTGCAACCTCAAACTCAAAATCAATCCCCAAACCATCCAAATCCCCGTCGTGTTTCACAATTTGAGAGGGTACGACTCTCACTTGATCATGCAGGCCATTGCGAAGGTCGACGACAACCTGACGTGCATCCCCAACAACATGGAAAAATACATCTCATTAAACGGTCTGAGGTTCATAGACTCTGTTCAGTTCCTACTGTCGTCTCTCTCGATAGTTTGGTCAAGGCCAACGACCCGAACGACTTCCACATCACCAATCGATACACCGACGCCGAGACTCGACCCCTGCTGATGAGGAAGGGCGTTTACTCCTATGAATACATGGACAGCTGGGCCAAGTTCAACGAGACACGACTACCCCCCATCAAGGAATTTTACAGCAACTTGACCTTATCGACCATCACCCAGGACGATTACTCACACGCGATTAACGTATGGAATAAACTGGGCTGCAAGAATCTGGGTGATTACCACGATCTGTACTTGAAAACAAATGTACTCCTGTTGGCCGACATGTTCGAGATATTCAGAAAAACGTGCTCGAAACAGTATGACCTAGACCCCGCTTGGTATTTCTCCTCCCCGGGTCTCTCTTGGGAAACTTGTTGAAAAAAGCTGGTGTGAAACTCAAACTATTGACGGATTACGACATGCACCTGTTCATCGAAAAAGGCTTGCGAGGTGGGATTTCCATGGCTTCCAAATGCTATGCGAAAGCCAACAACAAGTACGTGAAGTATAATCCGAATCAACCCACCACCCATATCCTCTATCTCGATGCCAACAACCTGTACGGCTGGGCCATGAGCCAGTATCTACCCACCGGGGGATTCGAGTGGACACACGATATTGATGTCATGAGCATCGTGTCAGATTCGAAAAAAGGCTACATACTCGAAGTGGACTTGGAATATCCTGTGGAATTACACAAATCACACACCAGCTATCCACTCGCTCCCGAACGATTGATGGTTAACCCAGATTGGATGTCTGACTACCAACGGAACTTGCTGGGGAAAAATAAGCCAGCTAACATCGAAAAACTCGTACCCAACTTGATGAACAAGAAAAAATATATCGTTCACTATCGCAACCTGCAACTGTACCTGTCGCTGGGAATGAAACTCACGAAAATTCATAGGGTGCTCAAGTTCGACCAGAGTCCGTGGATGGAGCCCTACATTAGAATGAACACAGACCTGCGAAAGCGGGCCAACAGTGATTTCGAGAAAAACCTGTACAAGCTCATGAACAATTCAGTGTTCGGTAAGACGATGGAGAACTTGAGAAAACGCGTGACTGTGAAGCTAGTCCGGTCAAAAGAGGAAGATAAGCTCAGGAAACTGATAGCCAGCCCGGCATACAACCGGAGCAAGATATTCAGCGACGATCTGGTGGCCCTGCACATGAGGAAAAGCCACATCAAATTCAACCGACCTGTTTACATGGGGATGAGCATCCTCGACCTCTCCAAGCAACTGATGTACGAGTTTTACTACAACGAACTGAAGAAACAGTACGGCGTACGGTGTGCAGTGCTGTACACAGACACAGACTCCCTGCTGATGGAGATTCGAACCGAGGACGTGTACGAAGACATGAAGAAACACATCGATTTGTACGACACCAGCGACTACCCTAAGGACCACCCGATGCATGACACTTTCAATAAAAAAGTGCTCGGCAAGATGAAGGACGAATGTGCCGGAACACCGATCGCGGAATACATCGGCTTGAGACCCAAAATGTATTCCATCCTGAAAGTAGATGATAATGAAATCAGAAAAGCGAAAGGCGTGAAAAAATATGTGGTGAAAAAACAAATCAAACACTCCAGATTCAAGGAAGCCCTGTTCAAGACTCGCACTTTCAAACATCAAATGAATACACTGAGAAGCGACACAAGTTATACGGACTGAAATAAACACAACGTCCCTGTCGTTTGCACAAAACGTGGACATCGAAATCAACACGGCGATGGACAAAAACCCAACTTGTAAGTATTTGAAAGACGGGCGGGCCGCTGAGAGCTTTCGTCAGAGAGGAATTATTGATCATACCTCACGACACAATGTTACCACCCAAAAAATAAAATTGCTAAGCATTGCTAAGAATTTGCTAAGCATTGCTAAGAATTTGCTAAGCATTTGTTAAACTAAAACACTCGATAAGCCACGGGTCGGTCGGTTTTCAGCACGAGTTTGGTGTGTTTCGTTTCGGCGAGTTGTTTTTTCACTCGTTCCCGTTCTAGTTTGCTCATCAGGTCGTTTTCTCTCAAACATTCCTCGAACGAATCCCTGTCCTTGCAGTGAAATAAGGCAACCCATCGCGTCTGTTCCCTGAGGTCTTTCAACACCGAGTTGAATTTCTGCGTTAGCACCCAAACGCTGTGCTTTGCGTGTCAGCCAGAAAACGCTAAATACGATAGCATGTCTCTCTTTTTTGTTATCTCACAATTAGCGCTGCAGTCGTCCAGGATAAACAGCGTCGACTCCCCTTTAAATTTGTTGTGATAAGCTTTCAACCAATCCTGCAGACGTGTTCCCGGGTCGACTTTGTGCAAGTCCGGGTCCATCATCACCCAAGATCTTTCCGTGTACGTTTTGTTGATGTGCAGAGTAGGGCACATGATAACAATGTTATCGAAGGTATCCCGGTAGTATCCCTCCAGCATATTCAGCACGAAAACGGTCTTCCCACAGCCTGTCTGCCCGCACACTATAGCGCAGTGCGGATCGCGAGGTAGATAAATAAACTGCCTGCACAAATCTTCTATTGTCTATATTAAGTTGTGTGTCCATAATCACGTACAAATATAAATTTAATTTGCCTGCGGTTTGAGCCTTCTTGGTGATCTGGATGGTGATGCCCTTGCTGCCATTGTCAACGCGGCGGCCGCTGCCGTGTAGCCTGTCATCATCTGTGGATCGCATGTCCAACCAGAGCGTGTACTTGGTGGTCAGGTATTCCCCGATCTGCACGGAGGATAGATCCAGGTCCTTGGCATTGTTGACTTCCGCCGGGTGTTGTGGTAGCTTTTTTTATCTCCTCCCATTGCTGGTATGCCCTCATGCCTTGGCTGAACAGTTGGTTGGGCACGCCCTCGATGGTCACTTCCACTTTCGTGATTTCGGAGTTGAAAACTTTTCGCTGTCTCTTTCGAATGGTACGTGTTCCTCCACTGGAATGATCAAGATGCCTTTCATTGACCGCGCCGGCACGTTCAAGTTGATGTTCCACAACGTGTCGCTCTTGTCCCGTGCTATTGTTCTATGCCGCAGTATGTGATCGTACAGGATGGACAGCTTCCCTGAGTACTGGTTTCGAATCTGCCGGGCCAGCTCCGGACTCCTGACCATGTCAAACTCCAGCGAGATGTTGTCTATGGTTTAACGACCAGCATCACCGTTCGGTGTTCGCACGATTTTGCTGTAGTCGTTAAACGTGAGTTCGTATTCCATCGTTTGGTTTTCATCTACCTTGCTCGGATTATTGGTGATGGTCACCGACTGACCCACGGCTTTGACGGAAAGTATCTAACTTTCTTCGGTATGACATTGTTATATACCTGAAATATATAAGTGTAATATAATTAATATAATGGACATTCCGATGGATGATTTGGGTGGTGCGCACGATGATGGGGATTACGATGAAGACACCTCATTCATGGGCCACACCATTAGCAACAAACTTTTAAAGCAGACCGTTGACGAATATTACAACACATTGAGTCGAGATAAAAATTACGTCGGGACAAGACTATTCCAAGTTCAAAATTGACAACTAAGGGACGCTGCAATTGAAAGCTCATCTAGAGATCAATCTCTTGAGCAAACACACGAGAAAACCGCTTGCCTTGTCTACGCTAGCCAGTCGTCATGGGGGGGGGGCAACTGATCTGCGATGAATTAAACACATGAGATTACGGCGGTGCAAGACCCAAACAACTTCCACCCAAAGTAGTTCGTGATCTGCAAAACGTCAAGGAGCTCAGCAGTGCCAGAGACGCCAAAGAAACGTCGGACAGTATAAAAACTGCACGTACTGGAACGAACCTTTGCCGGGTTTCGAATTTCCTGTTCGAGAACTGCGAGGGCTAGACAAGGCCTTGCAAACCATTCATGGAGAACTCGTGAACAATATGGGGAAACTGAACGAAATCGATGAGCACATCGCTCGCGAGAAAATAAAACTCAGTCAGGTCCAAAATGAGTCTCTGAAAACCATCATCGAAAAACGGTTGCGCGACTTACAAGACGAGAGACGGATTCGATTGGAATCCGCTTCCTCGAATCAAAAACGATTCCGATCTCAGATCAGCCGTGTGCGGGAAACCATCGATTGAGTCCTGAACGAAGACACCACGTTGGCCGACAGGATCCGAATTTTGTTCCGAGAGCAACGGATCACCATCGCCAGCGTTCTTACGGCATTAGGCTTCATCATATCAACCCTGGGCCTAGCGTTGACAGGCGGCAGTGGCATACCAACACCAACACCATCACCAACCGGTGGTGTCAGAGACTGGGTAAAAAAACTCGGGGAAGCCCTGGCTAAACTCGCCGGTAAAGCCGCTGAAGCGCTTCCGGGAATCTTGGGTAGCATCGTCTCGTGGCTACTGAGTACGCTGTCGAAAACTGTCACATGGCTCGGTCAAAACCTGTGGGCGTTCATCATCGCCGTGGCTGGGCTGGTGTACGTGGCCGCTAAGGAATTTTTAACCAAATGAGGCAAAGTCCAACCACGATCCAGCCAACCACTAGCTCTGTTTTACGATCGAGGTGTTCATTATTTTCAGCCACCTTGTGTGGTGGAAGGGGTTGTGGGATTGCGGGTCGAACTTTTGGTTCCGGGGATGACGCCACTATACCCGTTTCACCAGTATTCACCGTGGGTGCGACGTTTAAGACGTTGATACCCCGGGCTGATACCCAACTTTTGATCGGTGGTGGCGATGACGATTCCGTTGTTGTAACCCACCACTTATGGATTCTCAGTTGCATGTCGCTCGGGGCCATGTACAGTCCCACTCCGAACACGTAGTCGATTTTCGACCGGGCATATTCCAACACATTTTGGTAGCATTGGATAGCACTCGGTAGATCAACTGGAGCATTGATAGCATCCTCAATGTTTGACACGAACTGTTTCTGCGCGTCATAAGCCGTCCCTTTACCCACGATGTCGGAACGCGTTTGCGTCTGCGCTCCCAGCAGCGCCCACACGTACGTTCGAATCGAGTCGTTCAAGCGTTCGGTGCCGGCACGAGTGAACCCTCTCGACGTGTCCAGCATGAACATTTTTTCAATCGTTCACAGAGTCTTTGGACTGCTCCACTTTCTGGACGGTGAAAGCAACACCACCTTTAAAGTTCATACGATCATCTCGGCATTCATTACTCGACAAAGCAAAGTCCTGACGTAGTAAATCTCGTTTCAGTAAATCATCACTTACTTCTTTCACGGATCGCACCCCATTATATGGAATACCCAACCCGTGGTTCAGACCTGGCAAACGCCAATCCGTCTTCGGATCGATTTCGAATTCGTTGCAAATTCTTTCGTATGCCTGTTGACCGTACGGGTTGTTTAACGCATCCCATGCTTTGTCCTGTGGAAGCGGAGAGCTGATTTCTTTGAGGATACGCCTGATCTGATAGTACACGTGAAACGTGAACACAGCCCGACCCAGCGGGCCACGCCGAGTGTCGTTCAACGTCACACTGCACCCCGTTGTAGCGCACCAAAACGGCAAAATTAAATTGATTCTGCCAGAACTGCATCGGGTTGTTAAACCAAACGTGTACCGTCTTAACGTTCGTCACCTAAAATCTGTAATTTTTTAAACACATTGATAAATGGTGCTTTGAAATGCAACCCATCTGCAACCACAATCTTCATATGTGTGAAATCGGAAGTATCGCTTTTAAAATAAAACACTCCTGGTTTGTACATGTTGAATTGTTAATAATATATAATATTTACTTCCAATATGTACGTGACGCTTCTGGGAATAACAAGCGGTGAGACCGTTCAACTGCTGCATACAATCGATAACACAAGTCGGCTCGAAGTTGCACTCTGCGACATCACCTACTACCCGCGGTGGACCAACATCAACAACAAAAACAACAGGCTGTTCGTTACCAATGTCCGCAACCAAATAACAGACGGCTACTACAGTGTGTGCTCTCTCAACGAAGAAATCTTCAAACCCGTGGGAGCCGAACTCAAAATGAACGACTCGAACGACATGGTCGTGTTAGTCAACAACGGGAAAAACGTCTTGAGACTCAGTAAGCCGTTGACTAAAACGCTCGAACGACATACCACCGGAAACCACCGTGACCGGCACGAAATTACCCGATCTCGTTCCGTACCGTGAGCTGTGCATTCATCTCGATCAGCTGAGCACGATGGACAACGTTCAAGGTGAACACCCTTCCACGTTGATGAGAGCCGTACCGGTGAAAAAGGAAAAGTATAACGATAGCAGAACCGAATCGTTTTCGTCACGGAAATTAACCCGAGGCACCATCTCGGAATTAAAAGTATCTGTTTTAGATATAAAACATAATCCTGTGAATATAGGATACCTCAGCGTGACGCTGCACATACGATAATGACATTCCATGGTCCCGAATGCGTTTGAAAAAATGCGTTAATATAGCGGTCTCCGACCTCGGGGACACGCACGGATTCGACCAACCTGGAATAGACGGTAAACTGTACGCCTTGCAACTGAAAAACAATATTTACAAACGCGTCGAAGTCCCCGCCGTCGGTGGATCTGGCAGTAATTTAGACAATATCGTCGATACATCAAGAGCTGTCAGCAACACTCGGTACGACCTAGTCTGCAACGACTAGGATGAATGGATGATATACCCAGCGTTCGGCGGCAAGCTGTTCGACTTAAACGACGTCGAGACCAAGGTCGTCGATCGAAACAAGCAGTATGCCCTCGTCTTCACCGACGACAACAAATGGATTTTAACACAATCTCGAGTCGACTGGTTTCTCAACATCACGCTCGGCTCTCCCTACGTGTTCACGGAAATCAAAGACCACTACCTAAACAAAGTCGTGAACAACGGAACCCTGCTCGTGGCTTACGTCCCGACGCATAGGCGCAGTGTAATCATCAGCGCAGTCTCAAGTATGGCAGCCCACATGCTATCGAGTAAACCCGGGGAGCAAAACGTGGGGTTGCAAATGGTGTCTGAATTCGACGGCGTTGTCAACATCCTGGAAAGTCTACTGGATTATTCCACGCTGGTCATCCAAGTCTTCCTCTGTGAACCATCATCACCAGTCGAAATCGTGAAAGGAATCAAACTCTGGTGGACCAAACAACAACAATACCACGTTTGCTCTGTTTACGTGCGGGTGAACATCGATTCCCACACCAGTCTGCAGGGAGTCACCGTTACCGTGGAAGACACGATATCACTCACCAAAATTGTCCTACCCGACAACATACATCTCATGGGGTTGAAGTGCACACCTGAGAAATTATCAGAAAAACAATTGGAAACTATTTTATAACATTTTATATAGACGATGAATCATCATCCCAATGTCACGCTTAGTGATCTAGGAGACACGGAGGGGTTCGATCAGGCCGGCGAAGAAAACACCTTGTACGTCCTGCGTTTAAAAGACAACGTGACGAGCGGGTGTTGTTAGCAGAGTTTAAAGAGCCCGAATGGTTGATCAACATAACCTTCACCGCACCTTACATCTCTTTAAACAAAAATAGGTATGTCAACGAAATTAGGAACAGCGGTATCTTGCTCACGTCTTTCATTCCGAATTCTGATGATGTAGAAGTTCTACGAACCCTGGGTATGGGTAACATGTTAGTTTCGAACGGGGATTCATATTTAAGGTCCGACTTACCCGATTACCAATCGCATTTTATTACTATGAAACCAAACTCCACACTCGTAATAGAAATCTTTCTCGGAGAGGTTCGTTATGGTTCAGAACGACACTATTTACCTGGGTTGACAATACACTTGGAAAGTAAACACTATTACCAACGTTGCCGTATCGTCATAAAATGGGGACCGGAACCCTCACTGATATCACCACCCTTAGTAAACCTCTATGGGGTTCGTGTAGACCAAGATTTACCTATTATAGTCTCACCTATTTACGTGTACAATAATCTAAAACTTATAAGCCTCAAATACATTAATAAGAAATTAACGAAAAACCAATTAAAAAATATCTTATAAAATATATTATACACACAGGATGGGGCTGTACCCAGTCGTAGAAGAAGTAGCAAAAACAATGGAAATCGTAGATGGGTTTCGGTTGAGGCAGTTATGCGACGTAAACGACACTTTTTACCTGGGTTGACAATACACTGGGAAAGTAAACACTGTTACCAACGTTGCCGTATCGTCATAGAATGAGGACCGGAACCCTCACTGATATCACAACCCTTAGTAAACCTCTATGGGGTTCGTGTAGACCAAGATTTACCTATTATAGTCTCACCTATTTACGTGTACAATAATCTAAAACTTATAAGCCTCAAATACATTAATAAGAAATTAACGAAAAACCAATTAAAAAATATCTTATAAAATATATTATACACACAGGATGGGGCTGTACCCAGTCGTAGAAGAAGTAGCAAAAACAATGGAAATCGTAGATGGGTTTCGGTTGAGGCAGTTATGCGACGTAAACGACACTTTTTACCTGGGTTGACAATACACTGGGAAAGTTAACACTGTTACCAACGTTGCCGTATCGTCATAGAATGGGGACCGGAACCCTCACTGATATCACCACCCTTAGTAAACCTCTATGGGGTTCGTGTAGACCAAGATTTACCTATTATAGTCTCACCTATTTACGTGTACAATAATCTAAAACTTATAAGCCTCAAATACATTAATAAGAAATTAACGAAAAACCAATTAAAAAATATCTTATAAAATATATTATACACACTGGATGGGGCTGTACCCAGTCGTAGAAGAAGTAGCAAAAACAATGGAAATCGTAGATGGGTTTCGGTGGAGGCAGTTATGCGACGTAAAACGCCAACTAGAACAAGATCGCGATATACGGGCGTCATTAAGTAAGAAATACCATAAAGCTTTCAATTACGTGGATCGGGCTGATACCACCCTTATGGCAACCAGCATGGGATTAGGGAGCAGTAGGTGTCGGTTTGTTGACCACCATCATAGCCGCACCCATAGTGCTGGGCATTGAAATAACAGCTGGGGTGTCCGGGTTGGTGGGGTTGGTGTTTAAGTTTGCATCTCGCAAGTTACATCGTAAAGCGTGGAAACACGACGAAATTAGAATTCTGGGCAAAGCAAAGTTAAACACAATTTCCACCGCACTCACTGACAATAAAATCTCAGAGGAAGAATTTCGTTTGGTCTTCTCTGAACTCGCAAAATATCAAGTCAAAACATTGATTACACAACAGTCTCGTTTCCTGTTGACTGGGTTCCGCCCTACTGCGCAACTTAGTACAATAACCAGTCCAGAATTTTTTATACCAATTCATGTAACTGGATACATAAATATTAATCAGTATTATTTGATACATCTAAGCACTTGTATATTGCAATACTACGCTCCTTATAATCCCCCTTGCAAACATGTCGAGCAGCGTGCTCTGTCGTACAGCGAGCACTGACAAACAGAAACCGGGAAATCGTGGAAATCTCAAAACGAGGCTCTGCCGCTAGAAAAGTTTGGCGGTCTGGTACGGACTTGATATTATATTAATCACATTGTGCGTTACAAACCTTCACTGGATAAGTGCAAAAAACACATAACAGGTGTAACCAGTGAGCCAGATGCATTGTGAATCATTTTACGACCTCATCAAACTGGGGCAGTCTGAGACGTCTTAGTTAAGGTCATGCTGCCTACACATCGCCATAAAATATAGAAATACGATGTTATTAAAGTTTAAAATTGAAATTCAGTTGTAAATACCATTTTCATATGAAACAAGGAACTGGAATTCAGTGCAACCGTAGTTGTTTGTGATGTCTACTTTCACGTTCACACGCGAAAATTCCGATCGGCTGAAAAGTAGGTCATTGTCTGAATAGGTTAATGAGACTCATGTTTCGGTTTGACAGAATGAAACAAGAGATTAGGTCCAAGTCTCGTAAAAGCACTGCCATCAGTGAAGACGAGAAAAAAAGTACGTAGAACAAGGGATACAACAAGCCCAACAAGCTTTCATTACGAAAACCAAAGAAATCATAGGCGATTCACATTAAATTGTTTCGCTGAGATCAACATTGTATAGGGCGGTCACAATAGTGGCACGTGACCAGGAAAGTGCCGATTCGCGGTCATAGTGACCAGGAACTTGGCTGGGGATTCAAAAGTGGCATGCACACTAGCGGGGAGAGATAAGGGACTGACAAAAGCTTTATTTAATCAATAAAGCTTTACAGAGTCTCCTTGTTGGCCTGTAAATGTGTAAACAATGGAGCACTACACGCTAATGACGACATGTACTCAGATGTATTTAGGCGTTGTCGTGGTTGCACGCTAATGACGACATGTACTCAGATGTATTTAGGCGTTGTCGTGGTTGCAGGCTAATGATGATGTGTATGCAGAAGGAGTTGGGCGTTGTGGTTGCACAATAATGATAACATATTAATGATGAAACACGGGCTGGCTTTACAGCCAATTATTCAAACACAGAAAACATATTTTCATTACAGGCCATTAAACATAACTATGGAAGATTTTACTGTCTGTTTATTGATTTCTCTAAAGCTATTGTTTCTATAAAGCATGATGTCCTTTTCAAAAGTCTTAATGATGATGGTATTTAAGGTAAATTTCTTGACATTGTTTTATCTATGTATTCCAAACTTAGTGCTTGTGTTAGGACAAACAAAGGTTTGTCAGGTCATTTCTGAGTTATGGAGGGTTAATTCTTGAAAGAAGTTGAGAAGATACAGGCTAAGCTTTGTAAATGGTATTTACAGGTTGGTCGAAAGACAGCAGATTGCATGGGTGTCAGAATACCACTTATGGCTGTATATATGACTAAAACTATGACATATTGGTGTAGACTTATTCATTTAGATAACTCAAGACTACCTTTCCAGTGTTATGAGGAGCTGAAGTAAATAATGATAAAAGTTCTAATTGGGTCACACACATAGAAAACATATTACTTAGGTGTGGATTTAGATTGGTATGAATATCACAGGAAGTTGGAAATGTTAAATATTGTATATCCTTGTTTAGGCAGACACTTTTTTGTGATAACCTTCAGCAAGAACGACTGAATGATTTATCTAACTAATCAAAGTGTATGCGTTATAAACAATTTAAGTCATACTGAATGTTGAATCTTATCTCACATGTAATATTCCATTAAGACTCAGATCCACTTTATCAAGATTTCGATATAGTAATTTTGGTTTGACTGTAGAAATTGGAAGATATTGTAACATTTTGTACTCTGAAAGGTATTGTCCATTTTCTACATTGAATAAGGAATTATATATCGAAGATGAGTAGCATGTAATGTTTATCTGTAATAGTTACAGTTCACTTAGAAAAACTTACTTTTGTAAATTTACTCAGAAAGATTGTCAACCTGTACAACACTTTGTACATTTGATGTCCTCAGCAAATAATAATATTATTCATAATGCATGTCATTATCTGGAGAAAGTCCAAAGATTAAGGAAAAAGATAAATATTACTTCATTACTTCGCACATGGGTCAAACATTCTGTAAAGACTGTATTTTGGGTTTTTCGGCCTTTGACTTAAATACATCTGTCTGGAACGTTATCAGTAAATGACGTATTAATTCGGGGGTGAGGGGTGTGGTGGAGGCGGTGGGTGGGAGTGTCCTTTATTCCAAAAAAGGACGAGCAATGCGATATGCTCTGATGTTATTGTGAGAAATATAATTTTCGTAAAAATTACTAATTTCAATAAATCGATGAAACACTAATTATCCCATGACATTGATATAAACTGTCCACCTGTCCCGGGGTAAGCATGTTACCCATTATTATAAACCCTTCGATATTTGTGCGTGAAACCGCATGCACACACCAGGGAAGTGTTAAACTGGTGCCTTTTTGCCAGGTGTCCTCCCAATACGTAGACAGCCAGTTCGCAGACACCTTAAAACAACAACATTTACGGTTCAATGAACAGATTATCTACTACCTGTTACGTACACATTATAATGGAATAGTCCAAATATAAACACAGGAACAAACTGAAGATATATTATTTATTTTGAAAGATGGACGAAAAGACAGTAATTTGAATTTTATTGCTGCAATATAAAAACAGTTTATTTATTAACAGGTTATTTATTTTCATAAACGTTTCGGTTTAACCTTCTAGTTTAACTGGAGTCGGCATCATCATATTGAAAACATTAGCTTAACTATTAGAAATTGCGGCACTGTTGTATCGTATAAATCAAATATAGATAAATGTGAACCTAAATATTATTCATTTGGAATAAAGAAGTTATATGTTTTGCACACAATCTTAAGATATATGACGAGTGCACTTAGCTACGAATTATTTAGAATAAATATTTAAAATATGACGCATCATGTCAATGTGGCCATGGATGTGAGAATGTTTTTCATTACCTCCTTGAATGTCCATTGTATACTACTCAAAGACATAAAGTGTTACAGTCTTTAGAAAGTATTGAAATTAGAACACTGATTGGTATTAATTGTATCTTACATGGCAATGCAGGTGTCTCATTTACTGCAAATAAGAATGTTTTCAAATATGTACATATCTATATCTCTCCAACAAAACGTTTTCTCAGTTAACTTCTGTTGTACATATGCTATTATTGGGAGGGGACTTTTTTATCAATAAACACAATCAAACCTCTCAGTGACAAACCTGTTTTTATATTCGATAGTAATTGATAGTAAAATCAATTTTGAGAAGAGAAATCATTTAATCACAACAAAGTTCTATTTACCCACAATCAAACTTGTCAGTAACGAACCTGTTTCAGGCTCACCCTGCTCTACTCACTAGACAGTGGACTGTTCTATTATACCCGTAGGTGTTACCCTAATTACCTTCTAGTTCAGTGTCTGTCAATTGGGTGTCTGTCAAATGGGTGTCTGTCAAATGGGAGATAACCTTTTGCCATTGTAGGGTTTGACAATTAAGTACTTCTGTTTGCTTTTGTCTGTTTTATTCTCAGATCACCACAATAAAGACGGTATATTGCTTAATGTAGTGTTGCGTAAACAACACACCTTATCGGTCCGGGGATATCAATTTGTCAATTGTAAAAATGTCAGTTCAATTACAATATTTTAAGGTTAGCATCTCCATTGTCAGGATTGATCAAAATTTATTTAATAGCAGTGTCTGCAGCTATCACCGCTTTCAATTTCAAAACAGTATCATTTCATATCATAGCAACCTTCGGTAGTTTACAAATTTTATATATTCTAAATATTACGACCTACACATAATAATGTTATTTCTGAGTGTGATGAACAAATAATGTTATTACTTTTTACTTACAGCTGTCGAGCTGTCTGTGCCGTGAGAGATTTGTGCGCTCTGTCGCTGGGAACAGGTACCCTACCCTCTAAGGCGCAGATATCGCATGCATGAAACCGAGGCTGATAACACCTTTTATGGACCTGTTTATGCGCAGTTGCTATTTGACGAGCCGTGGACACAGATGTTTAGCGAGGGTAGCAGGAAACAGGTAAGGTTTCATACTGAACGTCTTTCAATATGTTCTCTAAATTAGCTTTTTACACTCACTCTCCCTCTCCCCACATCTCTCTCTCTCTCACCTACACCGACACCAACACACTGGTGGCTTTCTGTGGAATATTTCGGTCCCATGTCTTCTGGAAGAAAAACAGTAGTGTATCTGACCATGGCGTAACTATCACAGTATATTGAGTTGATGGGAAGATTCGTACATACACACACGCATGCACACATATATACATACATACACATACAGGCAGACAGGCAGATATGCATACACGCAGACAGGAGACTCATACACACAGACACATGCACGCAGGCACGCACGCACGTAGGCACGCACGCAGGCAGGCAGGCAGGCACGCACGCACGCACATACATACATACATACATACACACACATGCATGCATGCATACATACATACATACATACATACATACATACACACACACATACACACATACATACAAACATATATACATACATACACACACATACATACAAACATACATACATACATACATACATACATACATACATACATACATACATACATACATACATACATACATACATACATACATACATACATACATACATACATACATACAAAATCAGACATAGACATAAACGATGTTGACATATAAGTGTTGTAGTTTTCAGGATGTCAAAGGTTTCAACCGGACCAGTGACATACAAGAGCATCGGAATGAATGGACAGAGCGACATGGGTAAGTCGGAACACATGTTTAGGATTGTTGACCATGAACCCTCTACAGTGATGACAGTGCATGATATGTCCATGACTTCAACCACAGTTCATGCTAGATGCTAAATAACAAGTTCTTCTATCTGTGCTGTCTGGGCGGTGGGGTAGCCTAGTGGTTAAACCGCTTGCTCGGGTTCGATTCCCCACAGGGGTACAATGTGGGAAGCCATTTCTTGTGTCCCCCCGCACTGATATTGCTAGAATATTGCTAAAAGTGGCGTAAACCTAAACTCACTCACTTTTTGTGCTGTGGGATTATAGTTGCAAGTCAACTCAGATTTGTCTTACAAAGGACTGATGCCCGGCAGTTCACTTTCAAATAAGAGCAAGATGAAAGGAAAGTATTATATATAGAATTATACAATATCCACAACACGTCATCTACAAAGAGAGACATTTATCTTGCAGAGAGAACACTGAGAGAGAAAACTGTCATCATCCCTGAGGGCGAATACGCCACAATTCGAGAAGAATTCGTCCAAAATGTGATACGTTACAGAGCGAAAGGATCAAAGTTGAGGGAGGATGTCCCCTTCATCGTCATATATCTGTCTTCATCTCGCATTAAAGATGAAGAGGGGCTCATTTTTGACAAATTAAGAGGTAGATCATTTTTACAAGTCTGTCAAGTCTATAGACTAGTATTTCAATAGAATGAAAAGAGTGATTGCTTCCACATGTTGAATAAAGGCTTACCATTTTAGTAAGAGTCGATGTCTATATTTGAACAGCATAAATATAAAATTACTACCATTAATATATACTGTTAGAATGAAGATTGTGTCACAAATGTGTGTGTTTACAAATTTGACTCATGTTTCAGAAAACATTTATGAATGTTTTTTAGCTTTATCATTACATAATCATATTTCTCCCTCAGGTTTGCCTTCGGCTATATTGATAATTGCATCAGTCGGAAAGGATTCTGAAGTAAGCATCGACCTTCCTAGCGACTTGGAATCTACCGACAAAGACAACTTGCGTCTTTTTATTAAAAACGGACACATTCTCAACGATGATATGGACAACGAATGCATGTTTCAACGTCTGCTTCCCTACTGTTGTCAACTGGAGCGTGGTGGGATAGATTATATAAAGGAACATCCGATTCAAATTGGCATTGGTGGCGTTGTCGTGTGTTTGATCATTGTGATAGTGGCACTTACAATACACTTTGCGGATCGGGACAACGAATAGAACACCAATATCGTGTTCACGTTGACTATTATGAAACAGCGGGGCCATCGGTTATACTCCGCTGCATTTGATTCGAGAATGTCACCATGACATGTACAACTATGTATTGCATATTGACAAAAAGATCATTTGGCACCAGCTGCTTACCCGTCGTGACTGATTCTAACAACGTTTTTCCACTCATGTTAATGAAACCACTTCGTAGTTTTAGCACTGGCAACATGAATGTTTAATAAACAAACCACTTACAGTTGAGTTGTGTCATTAATATGATTTTGTTTTTCTACCATATGGGTAGAAGAAAGAGGTCATTGTATAGTTAATATTTCAATTTATATTGACACTGAATCCAAATGTCCATGACATTCGTAACATATACTACATTTTTTCTGTAGAAAAAAGTATCTCCATTTGGTTTAAACATATTTTTATTCCTAGATAGTCTGGTTTGGTAAACAAGCAGAACTCTGCTTATATCAATACCTCACCAGTACATATATCATTTAAACAAAATACACAAGAACTGGATACAAAAACCGACAAATTAAATCATATATGTGCGTTGTAGGTGCTTATAAACATTGAGCTTGCAGCTACACTTCATTAATTGATTGCATATGATTGTTAGTATAATTTGTCAAATCGTTTAGACTTAAAGATGTATTGATGCAGGGACTCTATCATTTTCTTATTGACGTTGTTGTTTGCCGGAGGTATTCCGTATAACACAGTTTGGAGATTGTGGATATTTACATAGAAGTAGGTATTAATTCTAATAGCAGTGTATAACTTACATGTAAAAAGATAATGAACAGTATCTTCATTGTGGTATCCACAAGCGCATCCAGGGTCGTTAGAAATGTATCTATTTACTTTATCCGCATTCAAATCACTACAGCCGAGCTTAAGTCGACAGTGTACGATCTGACAGAATCGACTGCCATAATTTAGATCTAGATAATTATTTGATTCATCATTTTTAAGCAGAGATTTGAATTCACCGATTGAGTTAGCAAATACTTAATTATCAGATAATGAATTCCAAGTTTTAATTGTGTCAGGTAGGAACGACTTTTCATATATTTTAGTCCTACAATTTATTGTTTGTAACTTAAATTTATTACGGAGATTATATTGACTGTTTTCAGAGACAAAGTTAGGGACAAGGTCACAGAGGTAGTCAGGTGCGAGATCGTTATTCATCTTGTAAAAATTTATGAGTTTAATGTCGCGCCTTCTTTCTTTTAATGGTTTAGACTTTGTTTCGATATATAACCTATGATCTATGATGACTAGTGCCACGAACTGCGCCGCATGTTGTACGAAGTGCATTTCGATGTAACCGTTCAAGAATAAGGGACTGGTCATTTGTACAATTATCCCAGATATGACAACAATAGTCAAATATCGGCATCACAAACGATTTGTACATGGTTTCTAGCGTTTTTCCGGAGAGGCGATATTTAAAACTTCGAAGACAATTTATCATGGGGCTAACTTTCTTAATATCTTCAATATGACTTTTCCATCCACAATCACTTTGTAGAGTTATACCCAGGTGTTTATGACTTTTCACTTCTCGTATCAGGGTTTGGTTCATGTTCAAGGTCGGAATCGTGTCGTTTTTATGTTTACGAGAAAAATTGATTGTTTCGGTTTTATCAGGGTTGAAGGTAACTTGCAACTTGTCTGCCCAGCTAGAGATACGGTTTAAATCATCGTTCAGACAGGATGCGGCAGTATCATGATCATCTACAATTACGTTAAGTGAGGTGTCGTCAGCAAATAAACGGATGTGGCTTTTTATACCATCTACTAAATCATTTATGTATACAATAAAAAGTAAGGGTCCCAATACGGAACCTTGTGGGACGCCAGCAAGCAAAGGTTTATAATCGGAACTGTATCCATCAATGACGACTTTTTGTGATCTGTTTTGTTAATACCTTTCAAACCAATTCAAAAGTGATCCACCAATTCCATAGCTTTTAAGTTTAGAAATGATGCCCTTGAACCATACCTTATCAAATGCCTTACTAATGTCACACAAAAACAGCTCTGACCTCTTTACCTTTATCAAGTCCTTTCGCTATGAAATCATACAAATAAGTTAATTGGTTAGCGGTAGAGTCGCCTGGCATAAAACCCGATTGTAAATTGGTTAAAATATCATTGTCTCTAAAGAAATTAAATACATGTTTAAAAACACCTTTAGTAAGCTCGTAAGTGCGACCGGTCTGTAATTGGAACATTCATTTACACTATCTTTTTTATGGAGAGGCATGACTGACACTTCCTTCCAGACGGCTGGAAAAGTGAATTTCTGAAGAGACATGTTAAATAGTTTTGTTAATAGAGGAGCTAAACTTTTCGCCATGGCTTTCAGAAATCTATTTCCTATTCCATCTGGTCCTGTAGCTTTTGATGGATCGAGAGAGAAGAGAATATCTTGAACTTCATAAAGTGTAAGATTGACTACATTTAGTGAGTCTGTAGTAAGTTCAAAATGACATTGGGGAGGTCGTAAATCTGGATTTTCTATTGTAGACTGACTCACAAAGAAATCATTCAAACATTTTCAATGTCTACGGGGTCGTCGTAGATAATGTCATTTGATATGATTGGTGGAAAGTAGTTACTTTCAGACTTTTTGTTAACATATTGTTTTACCAAACGCCACCATGTTTTTGTACCCACTGAGGAATTTATCCTATCTTCAATTTTTAAATCACAATTTCTTTTGAAATCGCGTATTAAGTTGACAACTTTATTTCTGACTAATCGGAAATTAGCCCAATCGGAACGACGGTTTCAATTTTTAGCTTTCTCATGAAAACGATTTCGCTTCCGTATTGCAGAACGGATTTCGCTATTCATCCGTACGGGATCTTTAGCTCTAACATTGACCAGTCTGTTTGGTGTACTGATGATTAATATGTACTTTATTTTTTCCGTTAGGATTTCTACTGCAGTGTCAATGTTACCAGAGGAAAATATTTCGTTTTCATCAATTTCGTTAAGATGTCTTTGAACACACTCTTTATCCATAGATTTAAAATCGTACACGAGTCTTTTAATAACAACATCAGTTTTGAAAATTTTATCTTTTACCGTTACGAAAATTGGACAATGATCGCTGCATATAGGATCGAGTACGCCTGAGCTAAGCACGCTATTTTCATGGGTAACAAAAATCAAATCAATTAAAGTGCTAGAGCTATGCGTAATTCGTGTTGGTGCATTTATGATCTGGTTTATCCCATACAAACGTTTTAGCGTTTCTATATAAATGTTACTTTCATTTTGAATATCTATATTAAAGTCACCGGCAATAACAGTGAACATGTTTAAATCAATTGCCATATCAAATGATTGAACAATCAAATCCCAGTATTGTTCACTTTTGTCCGCGCGGTAAAACGTACCAATGAGATAATTTCTAGCTTTGCATTTAATTTTTACCCATAACGCTTCAAGACCCGCAATGTCTAAAGCTTCTATACCGTCTACACATAAGTATTCTTTGACATAAATGGCCATGCCGCCGCCTCGTGTTAAACGATCCTTTCTAAATGGAATGTGAAAACCTGGAATTAGTATATCATTGCTATTAATATTATCATTCAGCCAGGTTTCTGTTAAACATATCACATCAAAGTCTAAAAATTCTGCATGAATGATGTCAATTTTATCTTTGAGACTTCTGACATTGAGATGTATTATCTTTAGGTTTTCTATCAGTATTTGGTCCCGGGTTTGGGTGAATATCTCCGCAACAAAGTAAAAGGATGGTGATAAATATGGAAATAGACGGTTGATACAAGCATCTAAAGTTAAAATAAAATAAAATATATAGACCTGAAGATTATATGCATTTCTTGCATGAAGAGTAACTGCAAAGCATCCCACTGCCTGCCTGTACTGCGTTATGTCAACAGACATGTTACATATGTATCTACAAAAGATTTAGAAAAGCCGACAGTGGGATCACATTGTGAAACCAAAAGGTCATCAAGCACACGTGCACGCGAAATATGATAATTGTGAAAATGATTTGTTGGAAATTGGTCATATTTTTACAAAATAAACACAAAAAGAAAGAAAAAATAATAACATGATAATACTCATTGAGTTTTTAAAAACAAAAAGGAGAAGAAGCCCAACGGGTTTAAATTACCAAATAAGTAAATCAATAAATTCAGGACCAGTCATTGAAAGTGGACATAAATATAAAAATATTGAATCAAAATTACATTAAGTCTAGCGCAGTCACTGTTGAAACACGCGTGTCATGAAAGACACGTTCTGCACGTGCGTTGCCTTCACATGTTGTACATTTCCTAACAGGTTGTGACAGGTGTTTGAGCAATGGATAGTTGGATACCCCAACTTGTGATGCAAACAAATACTGTAAGTATTAGTTTTATAACAAGAAGTTTGTCATTTATGTGAATGATAGCAAGCGAAAATGTCAATTTAGATAGATGACCCAAACTTGATTTAAGATAATAATCTGTTAATGAGAATTGCCTTAAGCTGTGTGAGATACTGTTTACTTTAAAAGCAAACCGGTATTCTAGTCCTGTTTATGACTAAAACTGAATTGTAGCAACATCACAGGTGCCACCAGGCTGATCATCTTTGTCTGAATGTAACAAAAATATGATATAGCAAACACATTTCAAGGACAATATTACACTCTGTGTGGAACATAACGATAAGCAAAAACAGGCATGTACGATGTTTTCAGGGAAACTATCAACTCTTTGTGTAATATATTAATCCAAATAAATATAAACTACATTCAGGGACATTATTACACACTAATTTGTAAACTAATAACGTTAGAACCAATCAATGAGAGTGAGTATACATATAAAAATATTGAATCAAAACTATACTAAGTCTAGCGCAGTCAGTGGTGAAACAATCGAGTCATTAGAGACACGTTCTGCACGTTCGTTACTTTCACATGTTGTTCATTTCCTAACAGGTTGTGATCGGTGTTTGAGCAATGGATAGTTGGATACCTCAACTTGTGATGCAAAGAATACTGTAAGTATTAGTTTGTAACAAGAAGCTGCCATATATGTGGGTGATAGTAAGCGAACATGTATCTCCATTTACATTTGAAAGGAGACCCAGTGACACTGGACAGTCCTGACACTTATGAAGAAGGGAAAATTATATTGTTGGACTTGGGATAGACTATCCATTTTTCGACACCTATAGTGACATTGTACAAGATGTTTGGATTTTCTCACTAGGTCCGACTTGTCACGGCGTGGAATTTTTTCTGCTTGTTTCCCATCACAGAATGTGGTGTTGATATCAGCAGGAAGACAATCAAGTGTGTCTGAACCAGTGGTTTCACTTTCATGTGCTTGCATATTTAAAGATTTTAAATCTTTCCGTTGCCCGATTAGAACCTCGTTGGTGTGGAGGTATTCTTTAGGAATGTATTTCAGTTGTATCTATAAACTGTGGGGCAGTTCTTGTGGTCAGCCATTAGAAGAAGACATGGTCTTCAGTGAATCTGCCGTCTTTTTAGCGTTATAAAATTCGTAGGCTCCCACGTGTTGGTTCACGGATATTTACACTTATTAGTAGTTCTGAATTAATGAGGATCATTAACATTCCTCTAAGAATGGAGGACCAAATTAGAAAATCATCTAGTCAAAAGATATTTTGTATCTCGACGAATGCGTCGGGTGTTTCCGATTTACAGATGCTACATTCCATTCAGGACAAAGGAATGTACTTGTGCGCTGAAAGATGAATATCTATCAGTGAAAACATAGATAAGAAAAACACTTCCTGACCTAAGGACACTTGATTAACTTACAATGATATCGGTAAATACAATGCTACTGGGAAACGTTTCCTTAAAGTGAACAAGGGAATGAACAGAGCATTGTAGTATGCATTGATACTAATGTGACACATACATAACACATTCTGATACATCTATAAAAAGTGTTCGGAAAAAAAGTTCCGGTAAAAAAGTACTAAATTTGCCTAGGAAAAAAAGTCTTCCGGAAAAACGTCTTACTTTTATTTTTTTATATCAAATGTTAAGAAAAAAACTTAGATATTCGTGTTTTTAATACTTTATTCACATAGGCACTTTTCACGTTTCACACACCACAATGTAAATTGATAAAAAATTGCATCAGCACTCATACATTTAGTGACATTCATCTCTAAATCCATCTCTTCACACTTGATTCAAGCAGCTATAATCACACTTTATTTGACAAACAGAACTCAAACAGTACTCCACAAGCCAGTTTGTTAAAACAATCTTGTTGTGAACACTAGTTATTCTTTGATTCAAGCAGCTAAAGTCACATTTTGACAAACAGAACTCAAGCTAAATCCTGGATTAGATCTGCCCAGTTAAATATCATTGTTCTTGAGTAACTCAGTATTTAATCCATGTCTTTTATACACAATCACTTTATGTTTTCTCCACGATAAGTTTGATGTCAACATCCATTTAATCTGTTTTCACAATAATAGGACTTTTTGACCGAGGACTTTATTCCGAGGACTTTTTTTCCTATAATCCTATTAAAGTCTATATAGCTGGGACATATCAAACTTGATTTGTGTCATAGTATATCTATTGGTGCTTCTTTATGTGTTGCTTTGCCAGTTTACATTCAGGAACAATGTTCTTAATTCTTTTGTCCTGAAGCTTTATAATACAAGTATCTTGTGCTCGTTTAGAATATATTTCTACTGAAATATTAAATACCACCAACTTTATGGCTTCTGCAACCGGCTCTTTCTAATGTTTAAATTTATGAACATGGGGATTTCGACAGCATTTGACAATGGGAATCTGGAGATGATGTGTAGTGACTGCAATGCGAGAGTTGGCAACAACGACCACTTTGTTGTGAAGGGTGAGACGGGCTAAAACCTCCGGGCGATACATGTATATGTGGTGATTTCTGTCAAATACGATCACCGCAGGGTAGTGCTATAAACAGCTGTGGGTTGTTAATACTGTGGGAAACCTTAGATGTGGTATCTTTGCTATCACTCTGTCTCAGTAAAGTACAGATTCTAGTACTTTTGTTGGGTTGAATCTCATGCGGGATTCGAACCCATACCCAGAGGCACCTTATCGCCAGCACACAAAGTCAGACTCCTAGTCTGCTCAAAAGTGCTAAAATCTGTACTTTACTAAGAAAGTGTAATCCCAAATATACACAAAGAACGTAATTAAGCACTGTATTTTTAGCAATGATAGGTTTTCAACAAGTACATAAAACTTCTCGTGGTGACGACGATGGAAAAATAAGAGTTCTTCTGACCGTATGATCCTTTGACTCATAAAAAACGACAAAATGATTGGAGTCCATGTTGATTTTGTGATGATAATTGCTCATTTTAACAAAAAAACCCACTGATTTTAATACAAAACCATGTCCGTACAAGTATGGCCGTGGAGTGTTTAATATTGGATTTATTGGTGAATGTGAATTTTCAAAATGTCATGTTTGCGTGTCTTACACGATTCAAGGACAATACCGAGTGTAACCTCTATGTGAGTCAGCACTTTCCTCCTCATACCTCTGCCAGCCTCCTGATCCTCTGAGGAGGCAGCCTACGCCATTCCTCGTGTAAAGCAGCTTCCATTTGAGCGATGTTCTGCGAAGGAGGACCTGTTACGACTTAAATTGTAATAAAAACGCAAATTGTAATACTTGCAGCAAATTGTCTGCATGGATAAGTCTGCATTGCCAGTGTGCAATTTCGCTATATTTCATTGATTCAAAAAGCCTACAAGATGTTTCAAAATAAACATAAAAATACAGTTGAAATTCCTATATGCGCCTTTTGGGGAGAGTATGTATCCTTAGGGCGACATTTTGAAATGTAGTATTACAAGTAAATTGCTTGAACACAATGGAGCCATTTATGCCTTGGACCTGTTTCAGTCTTTTGTTTATGTCTGCTTGTGATGCGGATCTCTGTGGAAAGTAAGGTTTCACATATGAATACACAATGCCATTTAGAAAGTGGTCAAATCTAACATACGTTATGTACACAAGGAACTTAGTTAAGCACCCCCGACATATCTCAGGATTGAATTAGCCCCGATCTTAACTGTTTGGAGCATATCTGGGACATGATTGGTCGTCGTGTGCAACAAAGGGGTCCTGTTACGACGTAAATTGTAATAAACAGGGCCCTTATGCTCGAAGCGTTCGTAGCCTTAAGAATTATTAACTTTGATCGTAGCCAATGTGTTAAGAATGGGCTTAAGAAGTTCGTAGGGCTACGAACGTTTCGAGAATAGCTAGCCAGGTGTTACGACGTAAATTGTAATAAAAACGCAAATTGTAATACTTGCAGCAAGTTGTAATAAACATGACGTAAATTGTAATAAAAACGTAAATTGTAATAAAAATTGACGTAAATTGTAATACGCAAATTGTAATAAAAGTTGACGTAAATTGTAATGATTTTCGTTGCGGTAAAATGTAATAAATGTTTATGTAAATTGTAATAACAGTTTTAATCACTCGTAAATACTCGGGTGTTTGTTTTTCGTTGCATTTCATACATCAAATAAGCTTGTTAGGGCGATAACTCAAGAAAGAAATGATGGATTTTGTTCAAATTGGTACCAAGGTATATTGGCGAGATTCACCGACACAAGTGAAATGGAGTGACCTTGAGATAATTTTCAAGGTCACAGCAAAAATCTGAGGGTTTTGCCAATATAAAGATTGTTAGCGCGATAACCCAAGAAAGAACTGACAAATCTTAGCCAAATGACGAAAATGATATTCGTCCTGATATATAATCGATGTAAACTCTCTTATTGTCCTCTGTATCATGTCTTTTCGCAAATATCTTTTAAGGTTTTGATATGTATAAATATAAAGTGGGGTGGGGTAGGGGTGGGTTTCTAACGGGTATATCAAATCAAATCAAATCAAATTAGACATTGTATAGCGCTACATATCCAGAGTCCTGCTCATGTGCGCTTAGTCGAATGCTCGTTTGAAGAGGATGGTTTTGCGACAAGATCGGAAACTGTTGATAATTCCAGAGTACAGCACCCGGTCTGCTAAATGATCTGTCTCCGTATGTTGGAATGGAATAGCCTAGCTGACTAGCAATAAAATGCATCACAAATTAAACTTCAGGAAACAAAATATGCAAGAAATATTTATGTATGTTTGAGATTGGTAGAGGTCGGCTAGAATCAAACTTAGATATTAAACTGCACAAAAAGGCAATTTGAAACTACAATCGCTTGTTCAAATGACTCCCCCTTCGGTTGACTGATAGAACTCGAGAAAGAAATGATAGATTTTGTTCAAATTTGGTAGCAAGGTTTATTGACTGGAGATTGGAGATTTACCGACACCATTTGAATTTAGTGACCCTGAGGTCATTTTAAAGGTCACAGCGAAGGTGTAACAGTTTTGCACATGCCAAGCTTGGTAGCCGCGAACTTAGGAAAGAATTAATAGATTTTTATCCAATTTTATATCAAGGTGTATTGGCGGGAATCCCCCTACACCAATTGAAACAAAATATGCAAAACATGTTGTATATGTTTGTAAAAGTCAAACATAGATATTAAACTGCACAAAAAAGCAATTTTAACTATAATCGCTTGTTCAAGTGACTCCCCCTTCATGTTTACTGAAAGGGCTTGTTTTGGAGACAGTACCCACCCCCTTTCAGTTGACGTCATCATAAGGATATAACTCATCCTAAAGTTTTCACTTATTCATACATGGTGTCAAGGGTTCAAACTAAATACTGAATGGTCACACAAGTGTCAGCTCTCAATATGTTGTATATCTGGACACAATGTTTTTGAAAATTTAAAATGAGGGCGTCCTAAAAAAATAGTCCCCGTCTAAATGTAAATCAAGCAATCCAAATCTTTGAATGTTGATAATGACGGGAAGTCATCCAATACTATGCTGAACATATTTTGTATGATACTATCTGAGGTTATACCATTATCCAAGAGATAGCGCAATAGTGCAGTTGTAAGGCGTCTGCCTATCACGCTGAAGGCCCTGTTTCGAGGAGGCACCGAGGTTCGGTTCCCGAGATGGGCACATTTGCGTAGTATCCTTGGACAAGATACTTTTCTACTCTGTCTTAGTTCACCCAGCTGTAAAATGGGTACCCGTGAGTATATGCTGGCAATGTGAGTGTTTAGTTCATTGCGCCTAACATGCAGCATGGCTGTACAGCCCCCAGGGAGTTAAAAAAGTATCGGAAACTACGATAGTGTCCTATGATCGGGGATAGTAATGTACGTAGCGCCGTGAGCAGGCAATGTGCCTGGATGTGAGCGCCATATAAGCGGACTATTACTATTACTGGATACCAAATGGGAGATCGTTTTCCATTTTCTGCAAATTTGCAGGAAACATAATACCCCAATGTTGTGATGACTAATATCTCGTTAACCACATTACCCACATGAAATTTTGGATATGACTTTGCTAATGATTCCTTCAAAATATAATGGAAGCTTCTTTTCAAACATTGGACATCGAGAATATAGTTAGTTTGACTACTTTTTCAACGCCCCTCGTAACATACTTAAAAGAAATGAGAACGTCTAGGGAAAAAGGCATTTCGATCTCTGAATACTTCTGAGCTATTTAAATACAAAAAGCAAAGGAATAAAGTAAATAATCTGAAAAGAATAGCCAAGGGAAACTTTAATTCTAATTTTGATAACTATTTATCACCTCAGTCTACTCAATCAGGTGGTTAGTACTTCATCGGGGCCCACTCCCCTTCTTGTCACTGATGATTCTGGGATACCTTCAGTTTTTACAGATTTGGATAAAGCTCAAACATTAAATGAATATTTTGTATCTGTTTCAGATGTTACTGATGGCGGCAAGACTTTGCCACCTGTTAGCCATCGCTGTGTTAACAGTATAACAAATGTCTTTAAACATGTCACAATTTAATTCTGGACTCACAAAAGTCCAGAAACTCTCCGCACTGTGGGTACTTTCTGGCAAGTGATTTGACCAAATTAAACATGCAGTTGTTATGAATATATGCCAAGAATGAAAAATGAAATTTTTTTTTGCGAAAACTTTAGATTTAAACTCGCTCGCCCATGGGCCGGCCTATGGGCGATAATGTTTAAGTTTGCTCAGAATTCATGTTTTGGAGGTTGTAAATGAATGAGTGTATGTTTATATGCATCATGACACAAAATTCAACTCATTTTGACTTAATTCGACTAACTTAGGGCGATAATAAAAAATCTCGCCCATGGGCGAAAAATATGTTGGCCCATGGGCGAGAATGTTTAATTTCGCTCGGAAATTCATGTTTTGGAGGTTGTAAATGAATGAGTGTATGTTTATAAGCATCATGACACAAATTTCAGCTCTTTTTGACTTAATTCGACTAAGTTAGAACGATATTAAAAACTCTCGCCCACCAAATTATATATTCTGTGAGACATGAAATGAAAAATAGTGAAAAAAAGATTTTTCGTAATGTTTCATTGCTGTACCTTTACCCGTCGGAGAAGTCCTTCTCAAAAGATATATATTCCGTTGTTTGGAGCAGGCCTATATGACTATTACGCCCCAGTCCTGCTAAACAACTCGTAGACTTTTAGTCTGACATAGACGCAGACCTTGCATGTTCAAGTTCACATCTGATAGGGGCCGAAAAAATTGAATCCGACATGAATGCAATATCTCATTGGGTTATTGTTTTCCTAAGTAAGTGGAGTGTCTTCTACAACATTGGAGACAAGTGTATCGCTGTCCTTCTGATATTCCCCCGAACGGAAGCTCTACCCATTTTAGGTACAATGTGCATGTTACAGAATAGTAGGGAATAGTCTTAAGACGTTTCAACTTTGACCAGGATTCTCCGAACTTGTAACAGTCGTTTGAGAGATCAAAAGAGAAAGGGGTAGTGCGCGATGTATCTGACGGACGTATGTGGAGAACGTTTGAAGAATGTTACTGTATAAATACAATAATTGAAATACCAGTTATGTTTAAAAAGTACCCTCAATCTGATAGCCAGAGAGATTATTGTGAAAGATCGCAGTATTTATCTTCATAAACGGGCCAAGATAAAAGTACATGCCATTCATCCCCATATTATATCCCTTCTATATACAAGAGACATCGTTGTTACAGGTAGGGCAAACACTTTCTTCTATAGGTATCTGCCGGTTTCATGCTACATACATGTATTCAGATTATTGAGAAAACTAGCGACGCAAGATCTCCTCCATCACACATATAATTGTATACATACCCAGTGATTAGTGATAGCGTTGAAGCAACTTAATAAAATTTACGACAGACACTATCAGTCAGCTACAGTAGTACTGCCATACCTAGCATCGTATTTATTACTCTCTTACATAAGGTGAAATATCACAGGGTTGTCATGGTAACGATAATTTGGCATACTATTTATTGTCTTACTCTTTAAACAGCGATTAGAATTTAAATCAGTTTTGAGGTCAGTTTGTTAAGAGAAAAGAAGTTGTAAAACGAAAAGTATTGTGATCGAATCTATTGGCCTTTGTAAAAGCAAGTTTCAAGCCACCTACATAAAAAACCTGTTTTCATGATAAATATCTGCTAATCCGTGGCATGATTGCGACCATATCATGAGCATGTGTTTGTGAATCATAATCAAATAGTGATGTTACAAGGCGTCCATGCCGCGTCAACAACACATGCAAACGCACGAGAATTGCAATACGAGCCCCTGCACCAATGATTCTCCGTGACCTGGAGGCACTTGTGATTGAGCGTATGTAATGACGTAGTTTGTCATACAGACCCTGAAGCAAATATATCCAAGTCCACGCAAGTCTAGAAAATGTGGTAAGTCTAGATTTCCACAGCTTCAGGAGAATGTCTCAGGGCTCGTTTTTATTATATTTCTCTTTTTTACTATGAACTTTTTTTCTGTAAAATATGTTCATTTCAGAGACCAGTTGTTCGTCTAGTAGGGACGGGTAGAAAACAAAAGACAAAATGGATACTCGTGCTGTCATACTTCTGAATTATATGTAAACATTCGTTCTTGTCTCGGGATAAATGTATATTTTCCAGTTTCAACCAAATGTACATTCGAGGATATCGAAATCTAGGTTAAGCTATTTGAATCATATTTACAATTAAAAGACCCAACCAATGGTTTGTTGTCCAAATTGTTGGTTTTCCATACCTTGTCCCAGTCTGTATCACAGTCACAGACCGATATTATTTGACCTTCTGTCCAGCCCTTACTGTAATATATTTACTGCAATACTGTATATGTTGCACATATACTACACAACGTATTATGCATGTAGTCAATGCTATGCAAAGCAACGTCCACTCGTATTCAAGATTACACCTGGTTAGAGATGCAAACAAATGTGTATTCGTTATTTGCATTTTAATGAAATGAGGAACCAAGCAAGCAAAATCATAGTATGCATAAAAATCAAGTTGGTACACTGGGACTCGTTATCATCGGAGGAAGCTCACAGTTTACTTGTATGGACGATCTATTATAAGTACGTGTTGTCTGTCTGTAGTAGACAGAACCGTTACATAGCATGTAGAGCACGGATACACTGCTCGTGCATCCCACACACTCACGTGCACGTGCTTGTGCTTCACAACATTCGCAGCGCGCGTTCACCGTTAACATATGGCGGTGCGTGTCACTGACTGAAGACGTGAAGGGAGGCATTGACAACTTCATGAGCACATATTATTATATTTATCTAAATCATATAAATTGTTCATTTACATCACATGTGAATCTCTGCAAAAGCGCAATGTTACTGTAAACACTACAGTTTTATGCACAGTTATACTGATGTTAACATATGTAAAGCATGGAGTCATGATGACTATCGACAGGAACTGTTCATGAGATCGTGCAAGGGCATTGTGAGTATTTCAAACAAGTTATCTCATGACTGTAATAGTATTCATTTGTCTTGACTCAGATTAATCACCACCTTGAGTTTAGTAGACTTGCACACTTCATCGATGTGCTGTTAGCCACCTTTCTCGCCGGCCCGTCCCCATCTTAATGAGGATGCATGACCCCGCTGGTCACCCGTGACACCTCAACTTTCTTATACAAGACCAGTTGGCGGGCCCTTCGAGCTTGCGCTGCTCGGGTCCACTAAGATCTTCATTGATGATAAATCGTGTCAACTGACAAGTTATGTGTTCTCCTATGATCCTCATATAGCTTCCCGTCTCGATTACGATTTGTGAATCTTAAATCCGAATCTTATATGTGTTATTCAGAATGGTTGCATTGGTATTCTCTCTTCAGAAACAGTTTTAAAAAGGAAGTAAAAAAAGTATATTTTTCAATGGCAATGCTAGAAAATAAAATTTTATATATACACATACTTCACTTTCCGAATGAAAGCATATATGAAATTATCTGCTGTGTCCATATATGAAAACAACCATAGGAATGTGCTTGATGTTTACCAAATTATGTTCTGGTCACGTGTCCTGGTTGATCATGGAGGGTCGGTTTGCTTGGCTAGTGGTTAAAGCCTTCGCTCGTGGATCCGGGTTCAATTTCTCATATTTGCATAATGTGTGAGGCCACCCCGAGATATTGCTGGAATATTACAAAAAAGCGGCGCAAACCACACTCACTCGCTCACTCGTTGATTACAGAGTAACAGCATGCTACGAGATTCCTTCTTATCGTTTATTTGCATATCTCCTTAAAGGCATTGTAACTCTTTAATCTTGCATGAAAACGCATTTAGATGATATCAGCTTTTACTGACATTATTGTAACATGCTATTTGTATGTGTCTCAGTATGGTTCATACACGGACATGGGCGACGGCAAAATAGTCGGGGCTGCATGAAATACATGGACAGTGTCGGTTATAATGAAGTCAGTGGGTGAGTTTATTTTTACCCGCTTTTAGCAATATTCCCGCAATATCACGCCGGGGGACACCTAAAATGGGCTTCACACATAGTAACCATTTGGGGAATCGAACCCGGGTCTTCGGCGTGACGACTGAGCGCTTTAACCACTCGGCTACCCCACAGCCCAAATAATGGCTGAACGTTTGTCAGGTTATATTTATCAATAATACCATTTGCAAGGCATTACATGTACTTGACTTCATACTCATAGGCATATATGGAGAGATTATTCATATTGGTCAACCCATTTCGATCGTTATTAAAAAGTCATTACTGCAAAATTTTCACTAGTCTTTCATGTTAAATACCTGTCTTTGAAACACAGCTTCTGTTCCGAGCTGATTTGCTTTTCAGTCACTTCACGTCCCACGCCCAGCGATGACATTGGCATTATGTGATTTACACCAGCCGTTAATGTTAAATAGATGTCTTTGTAACACAGAAAGTATTCCGAGCTGATTTGCTTTTCAGTCACTCCACGTCCCACGCCCAGCGATGACATTGGCATTATGTGATCTGACAACGGAGAACAAATTGAAGTTCTTGTGCTTATTTACTCTTTGAAGTGTAGCGTTTCTACAACTTAACACATGCTAAATGATACATAATAGTGGATAGAAAGAAACCTTGCTTTTTGAATTTAGTTTGTAAACTACTGACTGTTTGTTGCTGTTGAACACTCACTGAGTACATGTTGTGACAACAACCATCTGTCGTCGTATATCTCATAAAGCGAGAGCGTGTAGTGAACGCCTGTGTTTGTTCGTGCTGGTCTTTCCTTTGGGAACATGAATCTAATCAATGTCCTGTATGGTGTTTATGCCATAAAACCATGTTGAGTCACTCACTCAACAACGCTGGGAGATTTAAAAACTCTTGTTACCTTTGATCGCGCAGTGAATATCGAAGATATTCAGTCTCAGATGATATTGTGAAGCTAATTCATAACGCCATTCGTGTTGAACATGTAACGGATATTACTTCATACGTTTACACGCGCACCACCTCCTGTACAAACTTGACAGAGAACGGTTCTCTATGAACGGTTCTATGTTCATGATAACTGTCTCAAACAGTAATATGTAGAGTTTCAAGTTAGGGTTTAGTACTACGGAAGCGTAGTAGGGCCACGGTGAAAAAAAATGTTTGGTCATACTATCTCCTACGTAAGACTTAATATCTCCTACGTAAGGCATATTTTCTCCTACGTAGGACAAATTATCCCCTACGTAGTACTTAATATCTCGTATATACGTAGGAGATGAGCGATATATTAATAGACATTAATCTGATATGGTCGACTTAGATCCGCAGACATATATATATATAGTTTTATATATATAGTTATATGATTTTTCTACTGGAGTATAGTATCCCAGTATTCAATGTGCTGCACGTCCACGTGAACTCATTATTCTTATCACCAAAAGAGCCTGACAAAGAAAGCAGTATTACGCAAGCTAACACGCCTTATTAAGCTGCACTCGCTCTTGCTACCAGTATCAGTTACGTCTTGTCTGCGGTGTTGGCAGACCTGGTGAGGTGCTTGTTTCGAGGGATTTAAAGGTTCAGTGATGAACAAAGGGCGATGAGGTGCCTCTTTGTCCTCTCAAGTGTCCCTAGCTGTCCCAATAGAATAGCACTTTATCTCTCTTACATCCTCGATAATCTCCAGGGTATACGTTACGATCACTCTCCACTATACCCTGGATGCATCCACGGCTTAGGGCGATGATTTTATTACCTCAGTTGGCTGTTTTTTTTATGCAATCAGGTGCCTAGGCTGGGAAGTTTAGCGTACCAATCACAACTCACTTTCGCTTCTTAAATTATCTAACCGTTAAAACTTGGCAACACAATTGATGCAGAAGTACTCTGAAAGAAGTAGAAGGAGTTCTGTCATAAATTTTTTAAAGTTTCAGATCTGTCAATTTGTCTTTATTATTTCCCAAAAAATCTGAGTGGCACTGCGAACAAACCTTCGCTACTGCGACCGCTATCCTTGTTGACACTGGCAAGCTCGGTTGTAACGGCGGCTTAGCGGATTGGCTACTGATTGGCTATTGGAATGCGGAGCCAGCCAAGGGAGGTAATAAAATCATCGCCCTAAGCCGTGGTTGCATCCAGGGTATAGTGGAGAGTTATCGTAACGTATACCCTGGAGATTATCAAGGATGTCTCTCTTAGAGCACAGCCAAATATGCCACAAGTACCAACTCGTAATTCTTAAGTCTATTCCGCTCACTACTGTAAAATATTTTTGGCAGTACATAATTTGAATATTATTGCGCTGCATGTGACCTTTCTTAATAGTGTCACAGTGCCGGAACCATGGTATTTCTCCTTCCGCTCAGCCTTTGCTGTAATAACGCCATACATCAGCTTTAAGTTGTCCACATTTGTTTCACTAACGCAAAAGTATGCGACAACAAACAATGCCATATCAAATTAATAATATTATATATATTTGAACAACATAATTATAAAATGACTACCATAATTTGATCCTGTTAGAATGACGATTGTGTTAGTTTATAAAATTGACCCCTGTTCCAGAAAACTACAATTGATTATAAATGTTTATGTATTTTCTATCACATAATCATATTTCTCCCTCAGGTTTGCTTTCGGCTATATTGATAATTGCATCAGTTGGAAAGGATTCTGAAGTAAGCATCGACCTTCCAAGATACTTGGAATCTACCGTCAAAGACATCTTGCGTCTTTTCATAAAAAGTGGACACATTCTCAACGATGATATGGACAACGAATGCATGTTTCACCGTCTGCGGTTATACTGTTGTCAACTGGAGCGTGGTTGGATAGATTATATAAAGGAACATTGGATTAAAATCGCCCTTGGTGGCGGTGTCGTGTGTTCGATAATTGTGATAGTGGCACTTACAGCATACTTTGCGTAATAATATGCTTACGAACAAAAGCTCGAAGCTATGCAGGTCTCAGATTTTTAACTTTGCTGGGTATGGTGCCGGGATTCCAACTTCCGGACATGAGTTTCTGGTGTGCCCATAGAACTCAGCACACCGATCTGACGTAGATTATTTTATTAGTATTATAGGATATTTATATAGCGCACATATCCACGCAACTAGTACATGGTCAAGGCGCTTGTATGTTTCGCCCCTCGAACTTTAGATGTCAATCTCAACGGCACATCCTATTAACAATCTCTTGCAGCCACTTGGCGCACCGAGTTATGGCAGCTTTCACATTCTTACGAGGCACCCATTCACAGCTGGGTGGACTGGGACACATAGCCACAGGATTTTGTTCAAGTTTTACTGCATGTTGCTGTATCCGCAACTAGGTGCTTGCGCGTATTCATGTGGCCACCATTTGGTCATATACCATATACCAACGGATTCACAGTGTTTGTACTGTACACTAGGGGTTGTGACAACACTGAAAGAGTCTGCACACAAAGTTGACTCCAAGGTTTTTACACCCGGTCACAGGTGATCACTTGCCTGGTCACTCTGGATCCCTAGCCCTTAGACAGCTCGCTCGACGATGACTGGGTCATCCGTTTTCCAGGCAACAGATAGACTACAAACTACAACACTACCGCTGTGCCCAAGCTCCACGGGTAATGTGACACGAAAGCTCTCACTAATGCATGCTTTTCAACGGATCGGGACAATGAATAGATAACCAATATCGTGTTCACGTTGATTATTATCCAACAGCGGGGCCATCGGTTACACTCCGCTGCATTTGAAGTAACAATACTTCGAGAATGTCACCACCCGTCGTGACTGATTCTAACAATGTTTTTCCAGGCATGTTAATGAAACCGCTTTGTAGTTATAGCACTGGCAACATGAATGTTTAATAAACAAACCATTTACAGTTGTGTTGTGTCATTAATATGATTTTGTTTTTCTACCATATGGGTAGAAGAAAGAAGTCATTGTATAGTTAATATTTCATCATGACATTCGTAACATATACTACAATTCTGCTGTTGAAACAAGTATCTCCATTTACACTTCAAAGGAGGTCCAGTGAGACTGTACAATCCTGAAACTTAAGGAAGGGAAAATTATACTGTTGATAGACTTGAGATAGACTATCGACTTCGACACCTGTTTTGACACTGTACAAGAAGTTTGGATTTTCTCACTAGGTCCGATTTGTCGTGGAATTGTTTCTGCTTGTTTCCCATCACAGAATGTGGTGTTGATATCATTCGTCACCACTCGCCCCTTTCCGTGACCTCCAAGAAGACTTGTCCCCCTCTCGATGCTTGTTATGTACGAAAATACGACAAACCAATCAGAACGCGCGTAAATGACTGCGGTGCTTTGGTAAAAATAATCCCGAGTACTTAAATCGTTTATGGCATTATGTCATTGTTTAAAAAAACATGAAAAATATATTATCGTCATATTGAAAGTACAAAGAACTTAGCTAACAGGATTTTGCTGCCTGGTATGAAGTTTTCGATAAGAATCATGCGATTGACGGTGAGAGATTCAAATACACGCACGTGCGTTTGTTGACATTACGGCTCTCATGTTTCCAACTGAGGGTATTTCTGACGATCTTGCGGGCTTGCTATGGAGATTGTACGTGCGCTTCCAACAATTTTAGGAAATGTAATTATAAATCGCTACGAGTTTCAAAACAATAATATTAGACATATATCTGCATGTAACTAATCAACTTTAATCTTTAACATTGGGCATATATTTCACATCTTTGGAATATTTTAGTCTGACTGTTTTTGTTTTTTTGTCATTCATATATTTTTCAGCGAATTCATTCAAAATTCAACTTGGGGTATGACAGCAAGGTTACACGAATGTTCAGTTTGAGAAATATTATAGTCATTTTTGAGTTTCTGCTTTGGGATTTAATGTAGCTTTAATAAATGTTATTTACATATTTAATCAAACAAATCCCATTTGTGATTATCAAACCCTATTTAGAAATATAATTGGAAAATTGAACATCTGGTAATAATTACGTCAGAATGAGTCTGTAACAAATACGTTTTTCTCCTTCTTTTAGTTGTATCAAAAAGGTTTAATTCTTTAAAAACATACAATATAAAAAACACCAATACAATGTACGATTACTTCGATGATATTAAGTACCATTGGAATCAAACAAGAATAGAGTTATCGTTCCTGTTTAAAGTAGTTCTGATGTTCATGCGCCAATACATGCAATCCTTCCAGAGGGTCACGAGTCGCTATTCGGCTTGTCCCGGAATAACACGAGTTGGTCACGAATGGTGTTGATATCAGCAGGAAGATAATCAAGTGTGTCTGAACCAGTTTTTGTACTAAGTTTCACCGATATCATGTGTTTGTTAAGTGCACATTTAATGATGTTAAATCTTTGCGTTGTCCGATTAGAACCTGGTTGGCGTGGAGGTATTCTTTAGGAATGTATTTCAATTGTATCTATATGAACTGTGGGGCAGTTCTTGTGGCCAGCCATTGGAAGAAGATATTGTCTTCAGTGAATCTGCCGTCTTTTTAGCGTTATAACATTTGTAGGCTCTCACGTGTTGGTTCACGGATAATAACACATATTAATAGTTCTAAATTAACGTGGATCTTCAACAGCCCTTCATGAATGGGAGGCCAAGTTAGAAAATCATCCTGTAAGAAGATAATTTGTATTTCGACGAATGCGTCGGGTTTTTCCCTGTTAGAGATGCTACATTCCATTCAGGAAAGGACAAAGCAGTGTACTTGGGTGCGGAAAGATTAATATTTATCACTGCTCACATAGATAAGAAAAACACTTCCTGATCTAAGGACACTTACAGTCATATCGGTAAATACAATGCTACTGGGATACGTTTCCTTAAAGAGAACAAGGGAATGAACAGAGCATTGTAGTATGCATTGATACTAATGTGACACACATAACACATTCTGATATATCTATCAAAGTCTATATAGCTGGGACATATCAGGAAGTATTTCTATGGTGTTACTTTGCCAGTTTACTTTTTTTTAATTCCCCTGAAGCATTATAATCACAATCCATTTCTACTGAATTATTACATGACAACAAATTTATGGCTTCTGCAACCGGCTCTTTTAATGTTTAAATTCATGAATTGTGGTTTTTGACAGCAATTGACAATGGGAACCTGGAGATTCTGGAACCTTTGTTGGGATGAGTCTCATGCGGGATTCGCCAGCACACACGTTAGACTCCTAGTCTGCTCAATAGTGCTAAAATCTGTACTTTACTCAGAAAGTGTAGTCCCAAATATACACAAAGAACTTAATTAAGCACCTCTTGTATAAAACCTCTCGTGGTGACCACGATAGAAATTGAGTTTTTCTGACCCGTATGATCATTTGATACATACAAAACCACAAAATGATTGGAATCCATATTGATTTTATGATGATAATTGCTCATTTAAAAAAAAAACAAACACTGATTTTATGGTAAACCATGTCCATACAAGTATGGCCCTGGAATGTTTAATATTCAATTTATTGGTGAATGTGAATTTTCAAAATGTCATGTTTGCGTGTCATACACGATTCAAGGTCAATACCGAGTGTAACCTCCGTGTGAGTCAGCACCCTCCTCCTCGTGCCCCCCCTGTCAGTCTCCTGATCCTCTAAAGGGCAGTCTATGCCATTCCTCGTGTATAGCAGCTTCCAATTGGTCCAGGTTCTGTGCAGGAGGATCCATTTGTTGCACACGACGACCAATCATGTCCCAAATATCCTCCAAAGGGTTCAGATCGGGGCTCATTCAATCCTGAGACATGTCAGGGGGTGCTTAACTACATTCTTTGTGTATATAACGTATGTTAGATTTGACCGCTTAATAATTGGCATTGTGTATTCATATGTGAAACCTTACTTCCCACACAGATCCGCATCACAAGCAGACAAAACAAAAGACTGACACCGGCCCAAGGCATACATGACTCCACAAATGATCAACAAGCGATTTACTTGTAATACTGCATTTTAAAATGTAAAAACAATCTTGACGTTGTAAACACAAATGCAAAAGAAATTGTGTTGTTGTGCTGGCGAAAGTTTCAAATAAATATAGTGCAACATGTTCGAATAGCTGCCATCTTTTGACTGAATATTTAGACGCTAACAGGAATATACATACAAGTATTTAAAAAAATTATATGACATAACATGAGAAGACTGACGTCAGGTAGTAAAGTAAGACAGTTTATGGGTTCTGCCCTGAACTGTTCCTGAAAACAAAACTACAATCTATAGAATAAACTTGACTCACTGTGATGCGTGAAGTTATGTGCGAAATTGATGAATTCTTTTATGCCAACATATGTTAAAATAATTTATATTACTACTGAGACAGCATACACCGATAGTACGATGCATATCGACCACTGAACGATCACAGGGCAGTACTACTGACACAACATACAAAGATAGTGATGCATATCGTCCACTGAACGATCACAGGACAGTACTACTAAGACATCATACGCCGATAGTGATGCATATCGTCCACTGAACGATCACAGGACAGTACTACTGAGACATCATACGCCGATAGTGATGCATATCGTCCACTGAACGATCACAGGACAGTACTACTGAGACATCATACGCCGATAGTGATGCATATCGTCCACTGAACGGTCACAGGACAGTACTACTGAGACATCATACGCCGATAGTGATGCATATCGTCCACTGAACGATCACAGGACAGTACTACTGAGACATCATACGCCGATAGTGATGCATATCGTCCACTGAACGGTCACAGGACAGATATCATACGCCGATACATATCGTCCACAACGATCATACGCCTATAGGATATCATAAGATAGTGATGCATATCGTCCACTGAACGATCACAGGACAGTACTACTGAGATATCATACGCCGATAGTGATGCATATCGTCCACTGAACGATCACAGGACAGTACTACTGAGACATCATACGCCGATAGTGATGCATATCGTCCACTGAACGATCACAGGACAGTACTACTGAGACATCATACGCCGATAGTGATGCATATCGTCCACTGAACGATCACAGGACAGTACTACTGAGACATCATACGCCGATAGTGATGCATATCGTGCAGTGAACGATCACAGGACAGTACTACTGAGACATCATACGCCGATAGTGATGCATATCGTCCACTGAACGATCACAGGACAGTACTACTGAGACATCATACGCCGATAGTGATGCATATCGTCCACTGAACGATCACAGGACAGTACTACTACAGACATCATACGCCGATAGTGATGCATATCGTCCACTGAACGATCACAGGACAGTACTACTGAGACATCATACGCCGATAGTGATGCATATCGTCCACTGAACGATCACAGGACAGTACTACTGAGACATCATACGCCGATAGTGATGCATATCGTCCACTGAACGATCACAGGACAGTACTACTGAGACATCATACGCCGATAGTGATGCATATCGTCCACTGAACGATCACAGGACAGGACAGTACTACTGAGACATCATACGCCGATAGTGATGCATATCGTCCACTGAACGGTCACAGGACAGTACTACTGAGATATCATACGCCGATAGTGATGCATATCGTCCACTGAACGATCACAGGACAGTACTACTGAGACATCATCATACGCCGATAGTGATGCATATCGTCCACTGAACGGTCACAGGACAGTACTACTGAGACATCATACGCCGATAGTGATGCATATCGTCCACTGAACGATCACAGGACAGTACTACTGAGACATCATACGCCGATAGTGATGCATATCGTCCACTGAACGATCACAGGACAGTACTACTGAGATATCATACGCCGATAGTGATGCATATCGTCCACTGAACGATCACAGGACAGTACTACTGAGACATCATATGCCGATAGTGATGCATATCGTGCACTGAACGATCACAGGGCAGTACTACCGACACAACATACATAGATAGTGATGCATATCGTCCACTGAACGGTCACAGGACAGTACTACTGAGACATCATACGCCGATGGTGATGCATATCGTCCACTGAACGATCACAGGACAGTACTACTGAGACATCATACGCCGATAGTGATGCATATCGTCCGCTGAACGATCACAGGACAGTAACTACTGAGACATCATACGCCGATAGTGATGCATATCGTCCGGCTGAACGATCACAGGACAGTACTACTGAGGACATCATACGCCGATAGTGATGCATATCGTCCACTGAACGATCACAGGACAGTACTATTGAGACATCATAATGCCGATAGTGATGCATATCGTCCACTGAACGATCACAGGACAGTACTACTGAGACATCATACGCCGATAGTGATGCATATCGTCCACGCTGAACGATCACAGGACAGTACTACTTGAGATATCATACGCCGATAGTGATGCATATCGTCCACTGAACGATCACAGGACAGTACTACTTGAGACATCATACGCCGATAGTGATGCATATCGTCCACTGAACGATCACAGGACAGTACTACTGAGACATCATACGCCGATAGTGATGCATATCGTCCACCGAACGATCACAGGACAGTACTACTGAGACATCATACGCCGATAGTGATGCATATCGTCCACTGAACGATCACAGGACAGTACTACTGAGACATCATACGCCGATAGTGATGCATATCGTCCACTGAACGATCACAGGACAGTACTACTGGACATCATACGCCGATAGTGATGCATATCGTCCACTGAACGATCACAGGACAGTACTGATACTGACAGATATCATACGCCGATAGTGATGCATATCGTCCACTGAACGATCATTAGGACAGTACTACTGGAGACATCATACGCCGATAGTGATGCATATCGTCCACTGAACGATCACAGGACAGTACTACTGAGACATCATACGCCGATAGTGATGCATATCGTCCAGTGAACGATCACAGGACAGTACAACTGAGACATCATACGCCGATAGTGATGCATATCGTCCACTGAACGATCACAGGACAGTACTACTGAGACATCATACGCCGATAGTGATGCATATCGTCCACTGAACGATCACAGGACAGTACAGTCACTGAGACATCATATGCACCGATAGTGATGCATATCGTCCACTGAACGATCACAGGACAGTACTACTGAGACATCATACGCCGATAGTGATGCATATCGTCCACTGAACGATCACAGGACAGTACTACTGAGACAATCATACGCCGATAGTGATGCATATCGTCCACTGAACGATCACAGGACAGTACTACTGAGACATCATACGCCGATAGTGATGCATATCGTCCACTGAACGGTCACAGGACAGTACTACTGAGACATCATACGCCGATAGTGATGCATATCGTCCACTGAACGATCACAGGACAGTACTACTGAGACATCATACGCCGATAGTGATGCATATCGTCCGCTGAACGATCACAGGACAGTACTACTGAGACATTACATACGCCGATAGTGATGCATATCGTCCACTGAACGATCACAGGACAGTACTACTGAGACATCATACGCCGATAGTGATGCATATCGTCCACTGAACGATCACAGGACAGTACTACTGAGACATCATACGCCGATAGTGATGCATATCGTCCACTGAACGATCACAGGACAGTACTACTGAGACATCATACGCCGATAGTGATGCATATCGTCCACTGAACGACACAGGACAGTACTACTGAGACATCATACGCCGATAGTGATGCATATCGTCCACTGAACGATCACAGGACAGTACTTTACTGAGACATCATACGCCGATAGTGATGCATATCGTCCACTGAACGATCACAGGACAGTACTACTGAGACATCATACGCCGATAGTGATGCATATCGTCCACTGAACGATCACAGGACAGTACTACTGAGACATCATACGCCGATAGTGATGCATATCGTCCACTGAACGATCACAGGACAGTACTACTGAGACATCATACGCCGATAGTGATGCATATCGTCCACTGAACGATCACAGGACAGTACTACTGAGACATCATACGCCGATAGTGATGCATATCGTCCACTGAACGATCACAGGACAGTACTACCAACACAACATACGCCGATAGTGATGCATATCGTCCACCGAACGGTCACAGGACAGTACTACTGAGATATCATACGCCGATAGTGATGCATATCGTCCACTGAACGATCACAGGACAGTACTACTGAGACATCATACGCCGATAGTGATGCATATCGTCCACTGAACGGTCACAGGACAGTACTACTGAGACATCATACGCCGATAGTGATGCATATCGTCCACTGAACGATCACAGGACAGTACTACTGAGAGATATCATACGCCGATAGTGATGCATATCGTCCACTGAACGGTCACAGGACAGTACTACTGAGACATCATACGCCGATAGTGATGCATATCGTCCACTGAACGATCACAGGGCAGTACTACCGACACAACATACGCCGATAGTGATGCATATCGTCCACCGAACGGTCACAGGACAGTACTACTGAGACATCATACGCCGATAGTGATGCATATCGTCCACTGAACGATCACAGGACAGTACTACTGAGACATCATACGCCGATAGTGATGCATATCGTCCACTGAACGATCACAGGACAGTACTACTGAGACATCATACGCCGATAGTGATGCATATCGTCCGCTGAACGATCACAGGACAGTACTACTGAGACATCATACGCCGATAGTGATGCATATCGTCCACTGAACGATCACAGGACAGTACTACTGAGACATCATACGCCGATAGTGATGCATATCGTCCACTGAACGATCACAGGACAGTACTACTGAGACATCATACGCCGATAGTGATGCATATCGTCCACTGAACGGTCACAGGACAGTACTACTGAGACATCATACGCCGATAGTGATGCATATCGTCCACTGAACGATCACAGGACAGTACTACTGAGACATCATACGCCGATAGTGATGCATATCGTCCACTGAACGATCACAGGACAGTACTACTGAGACATCATACGCCGATAGTGATGCATATCGTCCGCTGAACGATCACAGGACAGTACTACTGAGATATCATACGCCGATAGTGATGCATATCGTCCACCGAACGATCATTAGGACAGTACTTACTGAGACATCATACGCCGATAGTGATGCATATCGTCCACTGAATGATCACATTATGACAGTACTACTGAGATATCATACGCCGATAGTGATATGCATATCGTCCACTGAACGATCACAGGACAGTACTTACTGAGACATCATACGCCGATAGTGATGCATATCGTCCACTGAACGGTCCACAGGACAGTACTACTGAGACATCATACGCCGATAGTGATGCATATCGTCCACTGAACGATCACAGGACAGTACTTTACTGAGACATCATACGCCGATAGTGATGTATAATCGTCCAGCTGAACGATCACAGGACAGTACTACTGAGACATCATACGCCGATAGTGATGCATTGTCGTCCACCGACGATCACAGGACAGTACCACCTGAGACATCATACATTATGTCGATATGATGCATATCGTCCACCGAACGATCACAGGACAGTACTACTGAGACATCATACGCCGATAGTGATGCACATATCCACTGAACGATCACAGGACAGTACGAACGATACGCCGATAGTGACATATCGTCCACTGAATGATCACAGGACAGTACTACTGAGACATCATACGCCGATAGTGATGCATATCGTCCGACTGAACGATCACAGGACAGTACCATTGAGACATCATACGCCGATAACGTGATGCATATCGTCCACCGAACGATCATCATCACAGGACAGTACTACTGAGACATCATACGCCGATAGTGATGCATATCGTCCACCGAACGATCACAGGACAGTACCACTGAGACATCATACGCCGATAGTGATGCATACATCGTCCACTGAACGATCACAGGACAGTACCACTGAGACATCATACGCCGATAGTGATGCACATCGTGCACCGAACGATCACAGTGAACAGTACCACTGAGACAACATACGCCGATAGTGATGCATACTCGTTCATAGACCGAACGGTCACAGGACAGTACTGACTGAGACATCATACGCCGATAGTGATGCATATCGTCCACCTGAACGATCATTAGGACAGTACCACTGAGACATCATACGCCGATAGTGATGCATATCGTCCAGCAACTGAACGATCACATATGATTTACATCGTCCACCGAACGACACAGGACAGACCACTGACCACATCATACGCCGATAGTGATGAATGATCATCGCCCACTGAACGATCATACAGGATACAGTCCACTGAACGATCACTGAGACATCATACGCCGATAGTGATGCATATCGTCCACTGAACGATCACAGGACAGTACTACTGAGACATGATACGCCGATAGTGATGCATATCGTCCACTGAACGATCATTACTGACGGTACTACTGAGATATCATACGCCGATAGTGATGCATATCGTCCACTGAACGATCACAGGACAGTACTCACTGAGACATCATACGCCGATAGTGATGCACATCGTCCACTGAACGATCACAGGACAGTACTTCACTGAGACATCATACGCCGATAGTGATGCATATCGTCCACTGAACGATCACAGGACAGTACCACTGAGACATCATACGCCGATATGATGCATATCGTCCAGTGAACGGTCACTGCGGACAGTACTACCGAGACATCTCATACGCCGATAGTGATGCATATCGTCCGCCGAACGGTCACAGGACGGTACTCTACCGACATCATACGCCGATAGTGATGCATATCGTCCACTGAACGATCACACAGGACAGCATCTTACCAAGACATCATACGCCGATAGTGATGCATATCGTCCACTGAACGATCACAGACAGTACTACTGAGACATCATACACCGATAGTGATGCATATCGTCCACTGAACGATTCAGGACAGTAATTACCGACATACCATTACGCTCGATATGATGCATATCGTCCACCGAACGATCACATCGTATACCACTGAGACATCACTACTGAGATATCATATCGACGATAAGGTACTCACTGATGCATAAAGATCTGTCCACCGAACGCTGATCGATTCACAGGACAGCGGCGTTACTGGCGATATCATACGCCGATAGTGATGCATATCGTCCACCGAACGATCAATATAGACGCATTACTGATGAAACATCATACGCCGATAGTGATGCATATCGTTCAACCGAATCCAGATCAGCTGTCGGTGCACAGAACTACTGAGACATCCATACGCCGATAGTGATGCATATCGTGTGCACTGAACGATCAGAGGACAGTACTACTGAGAACATTCATACGCCGATAGTGATGACATCGCCTACCGTGAACGATCAATATGACAGTACTACTCGAGACATCATACGCCGATAGTGATGCATATCGTCCACTGAACGGTCACACGACAGTACTAACTGAGACATCATACGCCGATAGTGATGCATTATCGTCCACTGAACGATCACAGGACAGTACTACTGAAACATTATACCGCCAGATAGTGATGCATATCGTCCACCGAACGATCACAGGACCTTACTACTGAGACGCTCATACGCCGATGGTGATGCATATCGTCCACCGAACGATCATTAGGACAGTTACTACTGAGACATCATACGGCCGATAGTGATGCATATCGTCCACTGAACGATCACAGGACAGTACTACTGAGACATCACACGCGCCGATAGTGATGCATATCGTCCACTGAACGATCGCAGGACAGTAATACTGAGATATCATACGCCGATAGTGATGCATATCGTCCACCTGAAACGATAATGCAACCGAACCAGCCACCCA